>NC_041405.2:134017945-134317945 GCF_900747795.2 Erpetoichthys calabaricus
TGCCTCCATTAGATAAACGTCATTCCTGGAGAGTTGCAGGTTTTACAGGTTACTCCTGCATATCAGCTCCAATACACCATGCTGTGTAAAAGCTCTGGCTTCTGTCTCCCTCTGTATTTTATCTTTATAATGGTCATGGTTGTATATATCACTCTCCTATACAGAAGAAGTAACATATCATAGCATCCTTCTCTCAGAATTTCATGTTTGAAATGGGTGTGATATTCTAAATTGTTGATGCTGTGGATTGATACCTCAGCCTTGAACCACAAACATGTACAAATAAAGTAGCATAAATTACTGTTGCCTTATCTATGAAAAGATGAACCCTAGGAAATACATATCACCTATTCTAGCAGCATCCCCTGAATGTGAGGCCTTCCTTAAAGTCTACTTCTGTTTTCTTGTTTCTAAATTCAGGACTGGACCTCTGATGGCTCAGTAGTTAGAAATGCTGCCTCTCAGCTCAAAGACTTAAACCACCCAAACTGCACAGTTTCCACATCTAGTCACCCATCCCCAGACCTCTCCAAAGTATCAGGTATCCTTCCACATCTTACATTAAAGCTGTATGGTTAACTGAACTCTGTAAATTAGGGTGCTAAGTGATGTCCTCATGTCCTGCCATGTTCTTCCTGACCCTAAAATGTAATAAGTGAATTCTTTAAATGGATGGCTGAAATGTGGACATGTTACATTAAATTCTATGCACATCTCATCTAGGACTCCCATTCCATTCATTTAGTTGATAATTAGTTTCTTCAGACTACCACTTTCATATCTTATAAGGCATCATAAAGGCACCCGTTTTACAAGTGTGCAGAGGTGAGGTGAACAGCTCCATCTGCAACTCATCAACTAATCTCCTTCCTTAAAATTGTTTTGGGGAAAAATGTCAATCACTTTTAAATTACGGTAAACATTAAAGATACATTTGCATTTAGAATTATAAATCACACTCCTGTGACCTCACCAGCAATACAGATGTGCGCTCATATTTGAGAGAGAGAGAGAGAGAGAGAGAGAGAGAGAGAGAGAGAGAGAGAGACGACCACTGCCAGAAATTTATTGAAAGGTAAAGGAGGAATAAAATGATGTGCTCTTTAATCAGCTTAAATGAACCATCTGCAACACAGGATTTGTGAATTCATAATAATTAGAAGCCCTGCGGTGGGCTGGCACCCTGCCTGGGGTTTGTTTCCTGACTTGCACCCTGTGTTGGCTGGAATTGGCTCCAGCAGACCCCCGTGACCCTGTAGTTAGGATATAGTGGGTTGGATAATGGATGGATGGATAATAATAAGAATAAATGTTATTTATTATGTGGCTTACAGATCTCAAGGAAATGGTACAAAGTATAAAAAGAGTGAAATACATAAAAAGATACCAGAAAAGGATAACACCACAGATTATACAAAAAACATTTAGTAAACAGACAATTTTGAAGTCTGTTTTTGATAACTGGTTGTGACTTCATGGAGGGCTCTGTCATCCATTGCCCTAGTCCCTAGACCTGGGAAGGCTAAGCTGAGGACCGATTTGAGATGATCTGAGTTGATGGGCAGGAACACACAGATGGAGGAGGTCAGAGAGAGCAGCAGTCCTGAACGTACTGCATGGATGGAAAGACAGCTGGGAAGCCCCAGACAAATGAACAGGCATCCCAACTGGACATGTGCATAGCACCTTCCCTGATCGGGATATTAAAAAAAAAAAAAAGACAGGGAAGGACAGTCTCCATGAGGTATTTATTCCCCCAGTTGGTAGATGGCAGTGGGTTATCCATATTGGCACCCATTTGGGAATTAGCAGGGAATGCTGGGAGTTGTAGCCCGGCAACACAGCCCTCCTGGGGTCAGTGGGTACTGCAAGAGTGTGCTGTAGGGAGATGTACTCCCTATTATGTGGGATTTTTGTGTGACCCGGAAGTGCTTGCAATGGGCAACAGACCTGGCACTGGAAGTACCCCCGGGTCCTGGCAAGTTGGAGCTGGGAGTACAAGCAACACTCAACTGGAGGAGGGTAGTGTGGTGGAGAGACAGAAGATGTGTTTGGAGAAGTAAATTGTGCTTGATGCTTTTTTTGGAGGTATTTATATAATAAACACTCATTTATTTGAACTAGGGACTGTATTGGTGTGTTCGGATGGGGTTTGGGGCACTCTAGTCAATAGTCACAAACTATTTGACATAAAGGAAGCAGATAAATATTACAGTAGTAGAGGCCCCTAAACTGAGCTTTGTGGCTTGTGAGCAGCAGGTCAGTGTAATTAAAACAAGATCTGCCAGCTTGCATACCGTGAGCAACACAGCCATCATGTGGATCTCTCTCTCATTAAGCCCCATTCTGAACAGTAAATGCCACAAAAAGCAATGTGAGGAAGCAATCAGTGAAACATCATCATGATCCACATGCAAATTTCCTGTAGGTACACAAAGACCCACATACTGTATAGTGAGCTGGCATGTTGAACTGAGTCACTCAATGGGTCTGTAGAGGACGTATGGTGGTGTGCAGGTTTAGTTGATAAATTAATGTATCCTTTAACGTAATCCAGATTGTAACATAGCTCTGTAAGGACTATTACTTGTGTTCTGTTTTATGAATTGCATTTACTCCATTTTCTAAAACCCATTGCATACCCAACCTATCAGGAAGGGAGGTCTCCCTCTCTCTGAATTGCCTTTCCCAAGATTTTATCCATCCCTGCACCCCACCCTGGTGTTTCTTTTTTGGATGGTCTTTTTCTGGTCTTCTTAGGGAGTCAAAGTGTGTGGGGGTGGGGGAGGGGGTTAGGGGGTGTCAAAAAAAAAAAAAAATCGGTTTGTTAAAGCTCATTGAAGCATTCCTTGTGTGATTTTAGGCTGCATGCACTTTACTCTAATGGCCTGCAAAGTGCCCAGGTCTCTAAAATGGGTCCAACCCAATACTAGATAAGTACACATGAAATGTGTTAACTGGGTGTAATTTTTTTTTATATACAGTGCCTATAAAAAGTATTTACCCTCTGGAAATGTTCACATTTTACTGTTACACAACATTAGATGACAGTGGGTTTAAGTTGGCCTTTTTGACACTGAGCAACAAAAAAAGACTCTAACATCAAAGTTAAAACAAATCTCTGCAAAGTGGTCTAAATTAATTACAAATATAAAACATCAACGTGTGAATTCTTTTTATAGACATTATATATATCTATATCCTTCCCTTTCTCATCAAAGAATAAACAGCCAAAACTGGCTTAATGGCTCAGAGTACACAAACAGAAAGACATTGGAGGTTGCTTTTGAACAAAACAACAACAGGTGCCTGTTTCTGTGCACCATAAATGAAAATCCTACCTTCAAGGTCTGTGCTCTCCCCTTCGCTGTCCTCTACTTCAGGAATATTCACAAGGAACTGCTCGCCATCACGCACCACTGTCATGGTAAGTTTGCCTTCAGACCGCTCTACCAGATGCTTGGTGTCTACCAGGGACATGTTTTCTGTCGTAATTCCATTTATCTACAGACATTAAAGGTTAAGTCATGAGAGGCATTTTCCTGTAAGGGGACAACAAAGCTAATCCATTGATGGATCAGTAAAATGAAATTAAAAAAAATGAAGAATTGGCTGGCAAGTATGTGAGGGAAGTGCTCCCTTTATTCAACTGAGGCACAGCTACGAAAGGCTGGCACCCTTTACAATCATGACAGCCTAATGAAAAACATCCCTGCTGTAGCCACGACATGACCCTGGGGACAGAAGCACCCTAATAAAACCTCAAAACCTGACTGGAAACCTATGCCACTGAAACCAAGATAGGCTGGCGTGCTTCAAGTTTTGTGAAAGATCACTTAGACCCACTGCAGCTTGTCTATCGGACAAAGATTGGAGCAGAAGATACAATTATCTGTCTGCTACACAAGACTTACATCTACATGGACAAAGCTGGCAGCACTGTGAAGATTAGGTTTTGTTTTTTTTTTGTTTTTTTTATTTCTCCAGTGCCTTCAACATCATCCTGTTATGCTATTAATGGTATATACTCAGAAATGTGCAGGTGGATGAGCCTATGGAGTCCTGATAATGGACTGTCAGGAAGGCCGCAGTTTATGAGATTCAAAGGCCGTGCTTCTAATGCAGATGAGAACAACACTGGAGCACCTCAAGGAACAGGCCTATCTATTTTAATCATCACCCTATACATCACAGATGTAAGTATAACAGAAGGTCATGTCACTTGCAGAAATTCTCAGGTAATTCTACATTAATGGTGTGTTGATAAGGTGCAGTTGGGAGAGAGAGAGTATAGGAGTCAGGTGGAGAAATGTGTTTCCTGGCTGTATACAGAGAATTGTCTGCAACTTAACATCAGAAAAACCAAGGCTGGTTATTGTCTTTCACCACACCAAAGAGCCTCTGCACCCAGTGACTATTCAGGGAGTGGATGTGGAGGTGGTGCACATTAATGACAGGCTGGACTGGTCTCAAAACACAGAGGAACTACATAAGAAAGGGCAGAGCAGACTTTTTCTTAGGAGTCTCTGCTCCTTTAATGTGGGAAGTGACATCCTTTACATGTTCTGTACCTCAGTGATGGTCAGTGCAA
The DNA here is from genome assembly GCF_900747795.2 of Erpetoichthys calabaricus. Lineage (NCBI taxonomy): Eukaryota > Metazoa > Chordata > Cladistia > Polypteriformes > Polypteridae > Erpetoichthys > Erpetoichthys calabaricus. The sequence continues at coordinate 134,022,537 of NC_041405.2, forward strand.
TTTTTTATACTGTGTTGTGCTGGGCCAATGACATCATTTCAATTAAGGCCCACTGAATCAACAAGCTAATTAAAAGGGGCAGGGAGAGAATAAAGACAAAACTGATAGGCATTATGAACAATGTTCACTATAACAAAAGACTGCACCGAGAACTTTCAACTAACAAATTATTCAGCAAAAGTATGTCAAGAAATGCGACTGGGTCTCCTTCATACCAACAATAATACAACTTTATAATAAAAAGAGTGGCTGCTCTTTTTATCTTCTGCCTAAAATGTTTTTTTTTCTTTTTAGTTATTCTGATGTGCATTTGTGAGGGGGTTTGTCATTTGCTCTAATAAAATATTTGTTGAGCTTTAAATTTGCTCCGGTGGACAAATAAAGTACCAAGTCACAGAACTTTTGGGGGGGGGATGAATGGACATACCAATAAACTATTAATAGTCCAGCAGGACCTGTATGTCAGTGTAGCCAAGATAGACTGGCCACAAGTGTATCCCACTAAAGCTTCAGGAGTCTGGCAAGGTGGACATTCATACTAGAACCACAAGAGTCCAGTTCAGGCAGCATCCCTTGATAAGATCAGGAGACAGAGCCATTGAAGCCAGATGAGCCTGGCAGACAGGCAATGCAATCAAGCGATGTGAGCCTGGCAACACATGGCACCTGATAAGGTGAGCTATGAAGACCACAAGAGTTCACCAGGATGGACCCTAAACAGTGGCTTTAAAAACTTCAAATGCACCTCCACCCGGTGTTCTGATTAGTCTGGCCTCAAGGTTTCCATAAACCTCCCCAAGACTTTCATAGCACTTATGGACGTGCCCAAGAACTCAATAAAAATCCTGCTTTTCTTAACCATCCAGCAAAATGACCAAAGCCATAGTACCCACCTTGAGTACCAGGTCCCCTTCCTGAAGAGAACCCTCCTGACTGGCCAGGCCAGTAGGGGTCATGTGCTTGATGAAGATCTGGCTACCCAACTTCAGGCCATATTCTAACAGGAGAGACCAAAGGTGGTGAGATTAGGATGGAGGACACATGGCCAGCACTCCTAGGACATCACTAGCCTCTTACCATCAGACAGTTGTTTTTTCACCAGGACGACACGCGCTGGTTTATACGGTTCTCCGTGGCTGGGTAGTCTCTTGTACTCAGACATGAGGGCAAGTGCTGCATCATTTTGATTCAGGTTTGAGTTGAACCTTCGCCCATCCACAGAATCTGTTTCTCGGCTCCTCCTGCTGTCACTGCTGGGAGTGCGACTTCGATGTTGTTGCCCGTTAAAGGAGTTGCCATCCCCTCTGGGGTAAACATAACTTCTCTCGCTGCCAGAACCCGTCTCTGAGGGGTAGTTGTTGGGTCTATAGTTCTGCTGCTGCTCCCTGTAGTGTCTATGTGTGGGTGGACTGTCATCATCATCCATGGGGGATCTGTGGTGCCAGGAATCGTTCTCTGATCTCGCCAAGGCTCGGGACGTTGTGTGTACAGAATTTTGGCTGGAAGTTGACAAGGGGATCTGAACTGTTCGTGGTCTCTTCACAGTCTGGTAGGGCAGGAGAAAAAAAAAATATTATATATGATATGCACAGACCAATGGTCAACTAGATTTTCATTCATCTCTGCCAGTATCTGACAGAAAATCAACAAAACAAAAGCAATACCAGGGCCAAAGCAGACATAACTGTGGATGGAGCTGTAATCAAAGACAATGCTAAAGTAAGTGAACACCATCATAATCAGTGAGTGTTTCTAGGCCAAGAAGTGGACCCCACATTTCCTAAAGGCAGTGTAACAGAAAACAGAGACTATTATGATCCTCAACAATAATTTGGAAGTTGGAGACATTGTAGGTCTAGCAAAAGAACAAGCCAAAACATTGTTAGAAAATGGGCTGAGATTTGACCACACAGCCTCCAACAGTCCACAAGGACACTTTAGTAGGTCCACAGTGGCTTACTATCATTTTTTCCATTGCTACAAATATTGATGAAAGCTCTGTTAAAATCCCCAGTACAGATACTAACATATGCACTTTAAAGGAATTTTTCCAAGAAGGGTAGATAAATTGCATAAGGCTGATGTGACATTGCACGACTTCTAGTCTGAGAGCATGTCATACTTGACGACTATAGTTGCTGATCTTGTTGCTGGTGGGGTGTCATCAGATTCTGAGAATAGAAATTGAAGGGTATGTCAAATTAGACCAATGTGTAACGACTTTCCAGCACAGTTTCACAAACCTACAGCCTTTGACAGCCAATAATGCGCTGCTTGACAGAGTTGGTGCTCATGTGAAGGCTTTACAACTATAACAGGTTCAGCTACAATCTTGACTCTCCCAGCTTCCCTTTCCTTTCGTCATGGTACATAAAACATGATACATCAGACAGACGAGTCTCACTTCTATTTGTGAGGTCCAAAACACTGCTGTTCCTTATTCCTTGTAGTTGCATTTAATGCACTGTACTGCTGGGCGGGTGCTCAATGGTTGTCATTTCATGCACACAGAGCCTACCCCTATGAGTTAAGACAAAAATCAAACAGGTTGGGGCAAGTTGGAGACTGGTGGGACTGAGTCACTGGGGATGTGAGACTACAGATTCGTAGTCACTCCGGGAGTGTTGCCTTCACTGCCACCGACTCTCTAACATTACTAAATTTAAATGAAATCTGTGACTGAAAAAAGGTCATGTAATGCTAAATGGCCTTAAGTGGCAAAGAAAAAGCCAGCAGGATGAAAGTGCACAGCAACAAAAGAATATGCTACAGAGGTGGATGTTACATGTGCAGTTTCACTGGATTGTGTAACGTGGCTCTCTCTTTCTTCTAAACCGACATCATGGCTCTCAACATTAATTTTTCACTGCTGCTTTTAACACCTCAGCTGTTGTAGGCAGTGGTGTTCTCTCTTTTCTTGCTGTGAATGCAGGTTCATTTGTAAGCTCTTAACTGTTTCAGCAATAGGGATGCTGCCATTTTAACAAACTATACAGCTTTGTGTTTAAGGAAGCCTCTGCTATGGTGGCAGCAATATAGCCAGCCTTGACTTCAGACAGATTTTTCATCTGCAATTACACCAAACAGATTTAAATGTTTCAATGTTGTGAGGAGCTAAGAAAAAAAAAAAAAAAAAAAAAAAAACATGAAACACAACAACACAACAGCAGATGGCGCAAAAATATGTGTCACTCATTTCATCCTCAGATTTCAGTTCTCTTTTGGTGCCTAAAGATTTGCTTGTAGCACTTTACTCTTCTATGGACGTTGGTTTGCACTTTAACTATTTCTGTCTTCTCTTTTGAGCCTAACAGGCACACACATATGCCAAGCCATTTGATCATTTAACACCTTTTCTGATTATTTAGAACTATTTTCCTGCTCAGTCAAAATGTCATAGTATACAGTCCCCTCCAAAAGTATCGGAACAGCAAGACCACGTAATTTGTTTTTGCTGTGCACCGAGGACATGTGTGTGTGTGAGATCAAAAGATGAATATGAGAAGAGAGATCAGAGTTTCAGCTTTTATTCTCTGGCATTTATATATGGATATGTTAAACAACACAGAACAGAGCACAGTTTTTCAAGTGAGCAAAAGTATTGAAACATGACAAGTGACAGGTGTTTCTTGTTAACCAGGTGTGTCGTATAAGATTGACTGTTTAATCCTGGATATCTACGCTCAGTTTAAGCTTTGGCCTTCACCTGTGAAGACTGCATCTGTATGAAGCGTAGATCAACATGAAGACCAGAGAGCCATCTAGGGGATAGAAGCGTACCATTCTGAAGGTGAAGCACAATTCCCTATTAGTAAGACGTGTATTGTGTTAACAGACACATAAATCGCCACAACATGCAATTGGGAGAGCATACTTCATTGTTAAATGTGAATCTGCAAATACTGAATGCATGTCATTTGTTTGTTTTTTAAAGGCAAACTACTATTTATTAGTATAACCATAAGTGAAAGTACACATCTCATATTTGAATGGTACATTGGAACATGTAATGCTAACAGTCAAAATTTTAACAAGTACAGATATAACGACAGCCTAAGTAAAGTTCAAATTCTGAACTGTTACACTGTGGGGCTCCCCACCTGAGACGCACATTCAAATTCACAATTGATATTCATGAATGCCAATGCTTGTTTACTTAAGTGATAGTTGGGTAACTACATGATGGATACAGCAAGTATTTTAAAGCTGTAATCAATGCGAGTATTTATATATTTCATAGTGCATTGTAGAAAAAGGCACAAAATTGTTCACATCAATAAATGGAGATATTTTAATAAAAAGCTATTGAATGATATTTCTGCTTTTGTCATGGGATCAGAAGGTATCAAGTGTCAATTTCACTGGTATTGAATACAAAAATTCTGGTATCATGACATCCCTACATCTCTCTATATGTATATCTCTATATATAAAATCCAACATCTGTCTGTATTTCTGTCCGCTTTTCACAAGAGAACTACTTAAAGGATTTAGATCGGGTTGTTTTCTATAATTTGCTTGAACATTCCAATTGATTTTGCGACTTCTCTCATTGCACTAAGTATCATAGTTCGTTTGCAGGAGCGATATATTCATGCTAATCCGAGACAGAGGCTGTGGGCCGAGGGTAGGGGGAAGCATGACATCAGGATTAGGGAGCCAGGCAGGGCTGTTTCGGTACTACACGGGCAGAGCCACGGGGGCAGTTAGTACTGGATAAAGCCATAAGAAGATGCCTTACTTTATAGAACTAATTTGGGCCAGTCACTTGAATATACCAAGAACAAATAAAACTAATGTAGCAGGCAAAGACTTCAGCTATTTTGCACCTAAACTTATTGAACATTCTACCTATGAATATTAGAATTATAATATCATGTGATATGATATTCGTACATTTCAGGTAGGTCAAGCCCACTCTGTTCCCAAATCTCATAGGTGGTGAAGACATACAGTACAAGTACCTCGGGGTGCTTCTGAACAACAGGCTTGAGTGGGAAGATCAACAAAGAGGCAGTATACAAAAGGTGTCATGGAGTTATCTCCATTTCCCAAGGAGGCTGAGGATATTTGGTGTATCCAGGCCTCCCTTAGATGTTTTCTAGCAGTCAGTAGTGACCAGACTACTTTGTTTCTACACAGTAGTATGCTGGATAAATGGCACTAGTGCAGATGATGCCAACACACTAAACCAACTAATCGAAAAGGCTGATTCAGTCTTGTAGATCAGAGGTCACCCAGGAAACTGTTTACTGTCCCAGACAACGACTCTTAACCCTTGTATGAGGTTTTGACTAAACAGAGGATCACATTTAGTAACTGCTTTGCTCCAAGAAGCATCATGTGAGGTTGTTTCTACTCTCCGCCATTAGGCTCTACTATGAGTCACTCCTCAGCCGAGGTGGTCTTCTTCTGTGTGTGCTGAATGATACTGCACTGGTCTGGCAGATATCTTAACAGACAATGAAGCCGTGTGTAATATACTGTGCCAATGACCAACATTCTGTACTGTTAAACTGTAACTGATGTGCACTTCTAATCACTTTACACTTAATTTACTTCTTGATAATCCGTTATACAGTATGTGCATATGTACCTTGTTAACATACTCTACTCTATCATACTCTTATATTCTATTCTTCAAAGAGTATAATTCTTCCTGTTATGTATAAATTGGACCCTTTTTATCTGCTGATCCAAGCCTGCAATTTCCTTTGGGACTGACAACGTTTCAATCAGTCTTTTTATTTAAACCAAGGCTATATATGCATTATTTTATAGCACAGCGTACACGTCAGTGCTTCATCTGAGGCTGTTTCACATTATTCCTGTGTATATTAAATTGTTTCCATTTTGCCGTTAAGAAGTGTTTCCCATCCTCATCTTGATAAGAAACCAAAGGACTCCATGGATGCCATTAAATTGATGCAAAGTAACATTTGATGGTGTTATTTTAAGATGTCTTCTCGCAGTCTGCTTGTAGAATCATTTTGAGAGTGCAGTGCTGACCTAAGGCATTTAGAATTTCAACTTAAAACTATTCTGTCTTTATGCATAACTTTTGAAACTGCAAAATGATGTCTATGTTGCATTTGAATTTTCACATTATATTTGTAATCCTATAGCACACGGAGTTCAAAAATGGAAGTGTACCTAAGAGTTAAGAGTCAGTTCAAATCCTGTGTATGGTCGATATCTGCATGGAATCTGCATTTTGTATGTGTGTGTGTGTGTGCGTGTGTGTGTGTGCGGGGAGGTTTTCCTCCTACATCCCCAAAGAGTTCATTTGTACTGGACCTTTGTGAGTTTAAGTGTGGCTGTATGAGTGAATATGCTTGCTGATGGACTGTGTTGTATTAGTTAAAACTGTTACAATAGAATTTTAGGCACCTAAAATTACACTTATGATACAAATTATTCAAACACATAAAAGATATACTGTATGCAGTTCTAATTTGAACCAGCCAAAACATAATGTCAGGTATCTTTCTGACTGAAAGCTTCAGAAAAGTCAATAGGAAAGTCCACCAGTTTCCAGATATTTCCAATTAGAATTTTGAGTAGAAAAAAAGTGTAGCTGTAAATATAGTAACTAAAATGACAATTAGCATAAGGCAAATATTGAAATGGTTCACCATAAACTTTGACTTGTCAAAATATAATTATTATACTGTACATATCTCAAATTAAAAGCTCAGTACTTGGCCAATGAAAAAAAAAAGTCAGTTGTACATAACAGAGATCTACAATCTATTTGGCATTCTGACAGGATAATACTTAGTTGTAGATATTGGAGATTCCCATTTTTATTAGTCAAAATATACAGTTGGTATTTCAAATTCATATTCTGACTATTCACAAAATCATTAGGTATATCTACTTGAAACAACTCAGATTTTGATGAAATGGAGCAAACATTCTTCAAAGAAATTTGTGGGGACACTTCAGTTTTCAATGAGATATCTCGAACAGATCATACTCTACAAATTATTGAAATTTAAAAATGGCAAATCTGTGAACTTGTCTATCTTAAAACAGAGGAATATTCTGTGCAAATTACTTTACTGGTTCCATTTTACCGAGACAGTGGTTGCATTTGCAACTTGTATACTTTCTATGTGTTCCTCTTTTTCACCTCCGGTATCTGCTGCTGAGAACAAACCGATCCTCAATACAAGTTAATGAAACACCAGCAGACTGTGTGAGTGGATAGGAAGTCACTGTCACAAGCTGCTCCCCCAAACACTTGGGGGGACAATAGGGATGGCAATTCTCCATCTGTAGGTCCAGCTGCGCACACACGAAAACCTCTGCATCAGCAAGTTGTTTCTGCTTTACGAAGTCTTCCCAGGTGCTTAAGCACAAATGGGGGTTGGGGGGAGAAACAGTGTATCAGAATCTCACGCCACTTGATGCTGTAAGTCTTAACAGGTAAGTTAAATGATCTTCCTATACAAGTATCAAACAAAAGGTTATCTAGATGTAAATTTGGTACCCTGTGGTGTGTAAGCCATTATGCACAGAGAAAATAAACATTTACTCAGCATTAACATGACATTAGATGAACCTCACAGCTTCATTATCTGCAGATTATAATGATTCACCATTTCACAGACAATATAATTTACTAGGGTGAAGAAATGTTGTGGTGACAGGGACAGTCCTCATTTCAGGCTATGCAGCCCAATAAATAACTGAAAGAAAAAAAAATGTACCAGTTTTAACAGGCTTTCCATCTAAAAAAGTTTTACAAACACTGTTTCACTGAAACAATGTCATAATAAATTTAGAAGAGGGAACATCCACTCAAAACTCTAAGAGGACCCCTACTTGATTAAGACCTTGCATTAAATTTGAACAGCATCACAAGGAGGATCAAGAAGCATACAAAAACAGAGACTACTGGCACATATTTGTTTCCATTTCAAGCACTATGAGGATTTGTGTGCGTTTATTTATGAAATTGCTTTTCCCCCCATCCCCTGATCCCTCTCGGACAATGAGATAAAGCTGGTATTAAACAAATGAGGGTGGGTCCTTTATCCATGGGCATACGGTACATGCAACACCATTGTCTCAGTTTGGCACTTTGAAAATCTAGTCATCCTATAATTTACCATTGGAGTGCCATATTCATCTGATATCCATAATGGCCAATCCCTGTAATAAAGTTTGCCTTTCATTGCTGTTGCTTCCTACAAAAGATTATTTAGGTTATTTTGAGTGACATATATAAATTGTCACTATGTGTGATAATGGAGTGTGTGAGTGTGAGGGACAATGGTCTTTGTGATGAATTAGAATCTTTCCAGGCCTTTTTTCAGCTTTTTGCTGAGTCCTGGTAGGATAGCCTTTGCCCCCCTCAAACTTAAAATGGATTGAACTACTGAACTCTTGACCATTACGGGTGACAGTGCCAGCACAGCCCTTGAATGCATCTGAATGTTAAGCCATGCATACATTTTCGAACTTCTTAGATATCTAAAGTATACATCACAATGTAATTACAACTAATTGGAGGAGAACATTCAGAGTTATGGTAGATATAATACAGTTTACAACACTGAGATATTTCAGGTAAGGAAGACGGGGGTTTTGAGGTACAGGGTTTATACTTACTAATCATGTTGATGTATTGCATGTTGATTAGCTCATGCACATAACATCACTGGACTTCATGCACATGATAATTATGAGTCTATAAACCAGCTTTCCATAAGCCGTGGGACTTTTTCCCCATTGAGTGCTTTAACATGCACACACAACAACTGGGATAAGGTGAATAACCCAGTTAAGGCAGAAACCTGGTTTGTTACACACCTCTGTCTAAATGTAGAAACTTCTGGAGTTCTCCTTTGGCAAAACACTCCAATATCATTAAATGTAATCACTGGCCACCATGCTTCCAGAAACGAGCATGAAACCTGTGACAGTTTTCTTGTGTTTTAGAATTACAATTAGTCCTTCATGTGCTGTGAAGTAAATAACATTGTTCCCCTTTTCACATCCTCTAACTGAGAAACCGATGATTCACTGGCTGCTGTGTCACCTTATCACACTGTTTCAACATATCTATAGCAAATAGCTGAATAAAAACTCAACTGGTGCTTGATTAATATTTTTCTGTTACTGGACAGCACACTCTTTTCTGCTTGGTTCTGTGATTGAGCCCTGCAAAGGAATGGCACACCAGTACATGTGCTTCTTGCGACACTGCTGGGAGGATAATAAGTATTTTTACTTCAATAAAAGTAAATTTATTAGGTTACTCGTTCCTTTAAAAAGTACTTAAACTACTTGATGCACGTTACTTTTAACGTGTTACCCACAACACTACTCCTGAGATTGTACTGCTGAGCTTGGCACTGTACGTTCAACTCATCCACATAAATTTAGCAATTTGTGAAATATTGAGACAAATTACTTCAAACAGGAGAAAGATATAATGTGATTGCCTGACCATTTGCCTTAGGAAATTAATCTGTGTGGATGCTTCCACCTGTGGCTGCTGAAAGTGTGTGCAAAGTTAACATGTGCAGGTGAACAGTATGTGACAGACATGCAACAACAACAAAATCCTCAACTGTAACCAGGTCAAGGGTTTACATGGCCAAATAGTCAGGGTACTCAGGGAGAAATCTACGTCTGTTAACCTGGCCAATAAGCTGATTTCTCTAATCAGAATAAGGATTTATATGGCATTTTGGAAAATATGTTTCTATGAATAACTGGGTTATTAAAGCACATGTAAAAACACACTGATTTACTTGTGTGGATAGTTTGATTACAGTAATATTTTAAGAAGTTAGTTACTTTTAAGATTTCATTAAATGTGTTGAAGTTAAGCTAAGTCAAGCAAAATTAAACCTTTTACTGGCAAACTAAAAAGATTGAGTTGCCTCGAACGCTTGCATACTGTAATCTTTTTAGTTAGCCAAAAGGTGTCATTGGTTTGACTTCTCACTACAACAACATTTATATAGCACATTTTCATACAAATAATGTAGATCAAAGTGCTTTACAAGATGAAGACAAAAAAAGACAAAATAAAAATTAAAATAACACAATCATAATGGCTAACATAGTACAACACCCTAGTACTACAGACTTCAACACATTTGAAAGATACTTGTAATTGTAATCTTGATTAGTCAAAAATAAATTTTATACATCTCTAATTGAAATCTCCATAGATATCCAATTCCCAGTCTGACTAGTGAATTAGAATTAGAAAGATCTAGAATTTGGATCAGTCAAAATTAGAATCAGCATTAAACAAATGGGAATTATACAACTTTTTGTCAGAAGGGATGTCAAACTTGACTGAAATTGCGGATCTCATTGTCAGAGGATGTTAGAATGCGCGACTATAAATATTCACAGGGTATGTCAAATTAGACGTCTGTATAATGTATTTCCAGCAGTGTTTCACATTTTCAAAGTAACATGAACCCGCTACTTTTCCTTGCAGCCAATAACATGCTGCCTGACAGAGCCGGTGCTTGTGTGAAAGCTAATTATAATTAGTTAGCTATAACATAACTATAGTAAGAAAGAAAGTTGACATTATGTCCTTTATGTGAAACCTCCAGAAAGAGGACATGATTTTAGACAAAAACAGTGCTGTAAAAAAAAGAGAGCAAAAGAGACATTACAAAAACTGGATGTTACTCTGACCCAATATAAAACTGCAGAAGAGGTTACAACGGAACATGCCAAAAACTATCCAAAACCATACTCCTAACATTTAGGACCACTGGCAAAAAAGTATACAGAAAGTGAACACATCTGTCACCCACAGCAACCTTTAAGAGGATGCACGTGATGGATACAGTGTCATGATTTAGGCTGGAAATTGATACTTTGCCTTTAAGAGAAGCCATATTGTGTACTGTTGCAAGGGTCATGACCCTCATTTCTAGGGGCGGTGTCTCCGGGGTAGGAAGGGTGGTAAAGTATAGTCAAACCCTGTACAAGGAACATCTTATAATTCCTAAAGATATTGTCACAGATCTGCCTCCCTCTAAGGGCTCTACCACAATTCTAGTTATAGTAGATGTGCTCACTTTGCTCCTCTAAAGGGGCTTCCATCAGTCAAATTACTGGCAGAGGTCTTTTTACAATGAGTAGTGTACCTTCATGAGTTCCTATCTTCTGTTTTATCGGACTGGGGTCTACAACTTATTGCCAAGTTTAGGAAAGCATTTTGTGAAATGTTTGGGTGTAAGACATCTTTAACATCTGGATATCATCTAGAAGCCAATGGGCAAATTGAAAGAATTAATCAGGATCTGGAGAAGTATTTACGTTGTGCAGTAAATTCTAAACAGGACGATTGGGCTGATATGTTGCCTATGGATGAATTTTCCAAGAATGTCCTGTTCTGTTTCAGTCATCTTTAAAGATGTCTCAATTTGAGTGGCAGTATGGATTCAACCTCCAGTTGTTTGAATCACCATCCTTCTGGTGTGTTGTTCCGTGTGTTAGGAATTATGTCAAAAACCTTCCTGCCAAATGGGACATAGTTTGTAAAAATTTAAAGAAAGCTAGATTAACTATGAAACACTTTGTGGACAAAAAAAAAAAAAAAACGCGAAAAGTCACTAATTTTGAAAGTAGGTCAAAGAGTGTGACTGGCAACCAGAGCTATTCGGCTTAAAGTAGCGTCTCATAAATTAGTGCCTAGGTTTATTGGCCCACACATCATCAGATACCAGGTGGGTCAGGCATCCTATATATTGTCTCTACTAGTGCATTTTAAGATTCACTCCACCTTTCATGTTTTCAGGTTATGACCAGCTTGTAGCAGCCCCTATTTATTTCCCACATTCACCCCCACAACCAGTTTCTGTGGATGGCTACAGAAGTGTATGAGGTACAATATTTGGTGGATTCTCAAAGACGAAGGTCAACAGTTGAATGTTTGGTGCATTGGAAGGGGTATGGTCCAGAGGATCGATCATGGGTCAGATTTAATGCCCTTCACGACCCTTGCCTTCTGACTCAGTTTCATACTCGTTTCCCTGACAAATCGGATGGACATGTCCGGAGGATTCGTCTTTGACAGGGGGTGATGGAATGATTTAACCTGGAAATTGATGCTTTGCCTTTAAGAGAAGCCATATTGTATACTATTGTCAGGGTCATGACCCTAATCTCTTGGAGTGGAATCTCCAGAGTTGTGACCTTAACTTAGCCAGCAACGGGCATAAAAGGTCAGCCTTGCCCATGAGCCTTATCTGATCTGCGAATAAATCCTTGCTTCCTTTTGATTTATTGTGTATTTCATCTTATAGCTTTGTCTGGTTTTCAACTCATTGCCCGTTTTTTGACTTTGATTTTGCTTCTCATTTGGATTACGGTCACTACGGTTTATTTTTATTTTCTTTTGCGTTGCCTTTTGTTCAGTTCTCCCGGTTTACTCAGAAATTTGTTATCCTGCTTTCCTGCAGAGTCAGGACACACAGTAATAACCAATAGCAACATGCCAAAAGGCTTAAACAGTAGTAGCCAACAAGCTCAGTCCATAAAGCAGAGCCTTGCAGATTGGATCTAACTGGTCGGTAGTTACGAGCACTTGCACTAAAACATAAAAAGCAAAAATCCAGTCGGACTCACTCAGTTTCTTGTTGTACTGTCCTTGACGCCACTCAGTCCATTTAAACAGAACTAATGGGAATACAGGCATGGCTACAGGACTCATGATGTTCTCATGCACTTAAATGAAGGAATATCAGCCTGTCCCACCAATGCTGGAAGATCCTTGCCACTTCCCAGTTTTTTCCAGGCTTCCTAGATCATTCTAAACAGACTTACATAATTGATTGCTGTACTCTATTATGTTGGGAAACCTCCACTGTCCACTTGGTCTCTCCTCAAAAGTCAGCAGTGCCAGCTGCCAATGTGGCATCATGACAGGAGATACAGAAATGACAGAAATGTGAGCAGATGGTACTTACAATATTGGCAGTTTTCCCACAGCTCCTCAAATGCTGGATGGCATATGTGGACGTTGCATTTTCCATGGAGACTCCATTTACCATGACAATGCGGTCTCGAGTCCTGCAGGGCAAGGTGGATTATAGAAATGAATTAGTTTTATTGATCTCTGAGCACCTACTGCTTTGTAATTCACACCCTAAATCAGCTGGCTCAAGTTATGTACTGCTAGCTCCAGGTATCACCCAACATCTGCTGAAGATATAGATGGGCGAGACAAATAATTAGAGGAATGATGAAAGGGAAAAAAAAAAAACAAAGAATTGGAGGAACTGAACTAAAAAGAGTTAGACAAGGTCAGCACAAGACAATTAAAGGGACAGGGTGGGGACATGCTAGAATGATTAGGGCTCATGGAAAATGGTAAAGGAACACTAGAGGAGCTGAGAAAGAGAAAGACCTAGAAGTGACTGAGAACATGCTGATGGAGGAGCTTACCACAGGGCCAGAAGAAAATCAGAATAGGTGAGATGGACATGAGGCAAATAGAGAACAATCACTATAGGAGCTGAACCAGTAAGAGAGCCAACACAGGACGCGGGTCACACTGAGAACATCTACTGAAACCTTTGAAAAAGACCCAGATAAAACAAACATAAAGTACCACTTCCGGTTAGTGGAAAAGTTGATAGAAATTTATGTTTTATGCCTTATACTTGTATGCAAAATTTGGTTGACCTAAGTGAAAGAGTCCTCAAGTTATTGTGTTTACACACACAACACCCTAGTACTACACACACACACAGAAATAATTCCAAAAATGGCATTTTCAGACTTGGGGAGGTCTAAAACGTCAGGATTCATCAAAATCTCAAAATGGAATTTTTGGAGGATTCCAATATTCTCCCTATACGAGAAAGTCAGGGAGGTCCAAAATGTTGAGATTCATCAAAATCTCAACATCGAATTTCTGGACAATTATAATACTTTCCCTATACTTTATATACCAGAAAGTAAAAACATTGCTAAAAGTTGTGGACATGGAAAGAAGAAACGACAGATGAACCAATAAAACCAATAAAGGAGCTCAGCACAAGGCAGGATGAGAAAAATTACTGGTGGAGCCAAATTAAATCAAATAGCAAAAGAGGAAAACCACTAGGAAAGCTAGAGGAGGTCAGCATGGGACCAACAGAAAAATAAAATCTGCATGAGTTGGGTGCAGAACAAAAAGAAAATGAGCACTAAAGGAACCAAACCAAAAGAAGAACTTGACAGACCCACCTCAGGGTAATAAGACAAAAATCTGAGGATCTTGGCATAGGACAACAGAACAGAAACTTTGCAGGGATCACAGACTTAGGGCATAGACCAACAGAAGGTAAGACCTTTTTTTCTTTCAAAACAAAATGGGGACTCACTGCAGCCTTCCGGCAGCTGGACCTCCTCGGACCACATCAGAGATGACCACTGCTGCATCTCCAGCCAACGCTCCAGGCTTATCGCGGCCTCCAGAGATGGCAATCCCAAATCCTAGCTTGGAGTCCTAGGAAGATGTACCTTGGGTTTACTATTTAAATAATCAGTTTAATATTAGCAGAATGAATTAAAATTAAGTAACACTTAGGCAAAGGCTTTGGCACCATAGAGAAAGGGAGAGAAGAACTTAAAAATTCACACAATAGAGGGTAGTGTCCAGAAGTAGTCTTGGAATGTTATAGGAAGGACTATGGACACTGGGAAAAAAGGGATAACCTAGAAGAGCAGGAAAAGACTTCAAAAACGATTAGAATAAAAGGTGTGCATGAAATGAAAGAGGATCTGGAAAGAGAAATTGTAAAAAGAAAGGAGGGGGACAAGGAGGCGGCTTCAGATCCTTAGTAATGGGGGAGAAAATGTCAAAGAATGGACAAGATTACTACTGAAGGGGTAATAAACGAGCTGGATGATGAGACCAAAGCTAGAAATTTAGCAGAGAGTTTAGGGGAAGAAGAAAACAAACAAAATGAAACAGGATGCGCTAAGTGGAGCAACAGCAGGAAGAGCCCAGGTGCCAGCAAGGAAGAAGAAATATGGAGGAACATAAAAAGAAAAATGTATAGAATCAGTCACACTGAAAAGGAGTTGGAGTCCCATACAAACCTTGTTCAGGGTTATGGTATACTGCTCCCATATTGTCATTTCTTCCATGTTTGAAATCTGAAGGGAAAGAAAGCGTTATAAACATCAGTTTGTACCCCTGAAGTCAAATTGGGTTGTACATCCATTAAACTGGTGAAAGGAGCTCAATCCCAGAGCAGACATGACTTGCATTAACCCACATAGGATACTGAAGTCCCAAAACTCACTTTACTAATGGTAGAGGGTATCTGTGCTACCATTTGTTAGGGTGTCTATGCGACTCTCTTGATGGGAATAGACATGCAAAGATTGGGCAATGTGGGGGAGAGCTTGAGTTGGCTACTGCAGATATGCCAGCCTTTGTCAGCCATGTGATCCTTGCCTATGTTTGTGAGGTTGCCAGCATACATGGACTGGCCTCCTAAACATCACACGCTGAACTGTCAAATACCAACACCAGGTCATGCATATTATGCATATTATGCATATTATTCAACAGTTCTCCATAATAAAAAAAAAAAAAACTAATGCTCAAATAATATTTACAATCTCTTGTCCAGTAGTTAGGCAAATAAAAGTAACCCTACATTTAAACTGTAAACTGTTTAAACTGCAAGATAAAAGATACTTCTGGACCACTGGTAGGTTAAGTGACCTACATGGAATCACAAATATAGGAACTGATCTGGCAAGCGTGGGAATTAAAGTCAAGTGCATTAACCACTATGCCACAGTACCCACCTGTCATAATGCAGCCCACCAAAAACCAAACCATCCTCATCAAAACCAATTCTATGTCAAAACTGCCTACCATATCAAATCTCCCCTGTCCAAAACAGCTGCCGTCATATCACCCAACAACTGCCCATCATTTCCAGCAGCTGCTCCATCAAAACTGACCATCACATTGAATTTCTTCTCACCAAAACAGCTGCGTGTCATAACAAACTCTCTACAGTACACAACTGTCCATCATATCACACTGCTACTTCACCAACATTAAACAGCCCACTCACCGAAACAACCAAACTTCTTCCAATAAAGCTTCTTATCACACTGCTCATCTGACAAACTTGACCATTATATAAAATTGATGTTCATCACTAAAGCAGCCCATACTGTGCCTTGGTCAAAATCCAGTCATCATATCAAATAGCCACCACAAAAATCTCATCATATCAGACTGCTTCATCAAAACCACTTCTTTCAAACATGCCCACTGTATCAAATTGACCATCAACAATAAAACTGCCCACCATATCACAATGCCCCAATGCATCAAACCTACCTATCATCTCACATACTGCTGCTTGCATCAGACTGCTTATCTTATCATGCTGCCCAATATATCAAAAGTACAGTCATGTCTCCTCAAGCCGTCTGTCAAATCATTTGTATCTGTCCCTCAATATATTAAACTAAGATCAAAGAAAATGGCACTCCGATCAATTTACATTTAGACAGCACTTTGCCTACAGTGTAAATATGGCTTTTTGCAGAATTGTTTATACAGCTTACTTCATTAACAAGCCCTGAGGATTTTATACATTTACAATTTTTATAAACACATTATATATATATATATATATATTATATATATATATATATATATAAATAAATATATACACATATACACACACACATTATATATACAGTATGTATTATACATACACACACACACACACACACAGAGTATACAAAAATAGATTGCATATGAATAAAACACCATGTTATATGTACAAAAAATACACAAATATTTATCAACCTGTTTAATTCTGTTGAGAAACTAAAGTTAACAGATAATCTGAAATCAGTAGGCCAAAATATAATCCAATTCTGTCTACACCAATTTCATCAGCCCTTTGCCAGCTTGTCATCCCTGGACACTGTACATTGATACACATAAACGTTGATGACTCTCCCAGAACATGACAAACATCTGACGATGGTTGAACTCCCCATGAGTGCTGCCCTTTATATCCAACTGCTTCCTCCTGCTGAAGTGGCCATCAAACTGTAAATGTGTTGAGCAGGTACACTTCATATGGTGCAATAATGCCACCACTGATAACAGCAACGGTCACCATTTAGGCTATAGAAGTCCAGATATGTTTTCACCCTGCAGTGATGTAGTCAGCATAAGGGACAGCATTCTATCCCATAAGGGGTATGGGTTTTGGAAGATGTTAAGGGTGGGCGCAGCATCGGTTACAATATGAAATATGACCACATCACATGGAATTAAGCCCTCTCCTCCTCAAACTGCCCATTTACCCTCAATGTTTATGAGGTAGTTGGACCATAGGTAACAGGAGACAACACCCTCCCCCCCCCATAGCCAGTCCCCATCTAATGGTTATCAGCCATTAATAACTTGATTATTCAGTTACATTTAAAGACTGGAGTGTCCTGCTTAGCTACTCTAAAGTGAAAAGTCCCAGCTCTGTAATCCCCACGACATTTCACTTGCCTGCTTGTCGAATCTCACAGCCATCTGACAGCAAGTTCATTGACAGAAGCACAAGAGAAAGACAGAAGCCAGCAGCTTCACTTCAGGTGAACTTTGTAGGCCTGCTGTTCAGCTCGAAATTCTTCTTTGTTTTGACAACATGACTGCAGATGCAGCACTGCCAGGGTATAAGCAACAAAGTCCGAGGAGAGATGGGAATTAAAAAAAAAAAAACACCACCACCACCACACCAATCAGCCACACCTGCAGGCTGCCATCCACT
This sequence comes from Erpetoichthys calabaricus, assembly GCF_900747795.2. Taxonomy (NCBI): domain Eukaryota; kingdom Metazoa; phylum Chordata; class Cladistia; order Polypteriformes; family Polypteridae; genus Erpetoichthys; species Erpetoichthys calabaricus. Next base: position 134,040,329 of record NC_041405.2, read on the forward strand.
TCCTTCTTAAAGAGGTGCTGACGCACCAGGGCTGTGTGCATACGACCTTAAGAAGGTGGAGCTAAGACAGCAGGCAGGTAGAGGCGGCACCCAACACACAAACAGGGGTCTGTTTGACTTGTTACCTGGGGCTAGCAGGAAGGAGGGTGGGTCTGGGAGATCGTGAGAGTGGGGAGGAGAGTACAAGGCGAGGCAACAAAAAAAAAAAAAATTAATAAAGAAATTGCATAGGAGGTTTGCTTCCCTGAACTCTCGCCCATAGACAAATGTGTTTGGCGCGAAAAGGCCTAGTCAGCGTTGACACATTTAAAACACACCTACACCCTCCTTATTCTGTACCTTACTCCCTTCTAACACCTCATCACCGTCTAGTGACATGCTTTCCTTCAACTGTCTTCCACTTCTGGAAAAATTAATTATGGGCAAAAGAGAAAAGCCAAGCAAAATGACACCTTTTATTGGCTAACTAAAAAGATTACAATATGCAAGCTTTCGAGGCAACTCAGGCCCCTTCTTCAGGCAAGATGTAATCATTACATATTGCCTGAAGAAGGGGCCTGAGTTGCCTCGAAAGCTTGCATATTGTAATCTTTTTAGTTATCCAATAAAAGGTGTCATTTTGCATGGCTTTTGTCTACATTCATAATGGCTAACACGGTACAACACCCTAGTACTTATGGGCAAAACAAAATGAGAGCAGTGCAGCCTTCCTTACATGCAAAGTCGCTGCTGCGGACACATTGGTCTCTGAGAATGGCAGCTGGCACCTGCATTTTACCCACCTTTGCCTTTTTCCTGCAAGTCTCACAGTCAAACTGGTGTAACAAATTACTACAAGCTGCCATTACAGAGCATTCTACATGGGCACAGCCTACCAGCATCATAGGATTCTAGGTCTACCTCAATATCTCACATCCTATTTAAAGACTGGGGTAGCCCCTTCATGTAGTACAATTAAGGCTGGCATGCCCAAAGGATTGTGGTTATAAAATGTCAGACAATATATTTACATACAATAAATATAAATAAAATAAACAAATATTTTATAACCTCCAAGGTAGTGTCTTGCACTGTATGCAAGTACTGGATTGCCTTGATATCCTAGGACTCTCTTTAGAATAAAGGACACTGAAAGGTGTTCCAAGGAGAATATCAGCATTGGGATGTTTTTGTTGCTATTGCATTTTGGGCTTTAATGATCAGTTTCTGACATTTTCTCCATTTGTTTTGATTTTGTGCCTGCTCTAACAATGTTCTAATTTGATGCTTTATTTTTGATTTCTGACTATTCATAGCAGTATAGTGAACCTAATGTACTGGATGAGGCAGCTTTCATTTTGATTAATGTGATGCATTAGGCTGCTGTACTTAGGCGTGTGTATTCATGTATTTTTTAAATATTTTAATTTTTGGCTTTTGTACCATTTCTGACACCAGTTTAGAAGAGTTAGGCTAAGTAGCTCACTGCTACTGTGTGTATAGAAAAGAAACGTCCCCTTCAAAATATTCACATTTTGTTGCCTTGCAGCCGGAAATGAAGACACACATGAAAAAAATATATTTCTCCATTTGTATGTACTCAATACAACTTATAACAGTCAAGTGAAAGATATAATAGAAATAAAATAAATAAAACAGAATCACCGAGATGGTGAAAGGATTATCATACCCTCTGTCCCTAAAATACTTGTAAACTAATCACCTTCTCCACTGCATGCCAAGCTAATTGGCTTCCAGCTGTGATCGATTGTAATCATTCGGATTTATTTAGCTATTCCTGAAGCATTCTGGTGCTTGGAAGTGCAACTGAAATAAAACAATCAACTACAGGCGGCAAGGCAATATTAGGAGATGGATACAAAAAGATTTCAAAGGCTTTATCAATCCCTAGGAGCACAGTACTGTCCATAATTAAGAAGTGGAAAGTGTTTCATACTACTAGGACACTTCCAGGATCAGGCTGTCCCTCCAAACTGGATGGAAGAACGAGGAGGAAACTGGTCAGAGAGGCTACCAAGAGACCAATGGCAACTTAGAAGCAGTTTCAGGAATTTTTTGGCAAAGAGTGGTCATTGTGTGCAAATGAGAAGAATATCACCAGCATTCCTCAAAAGTGGAAATTACGAGAGGATTGTAAGAAAAAAGCCACTCCTCAAGAGAGGCTACATTAATTCTCGATTGAGCTTTGCAAAAAAAATGCACCTTGAAGATTCTGAGGCCAAATGGAAAAAGGTGTTATGGTCAGAAGAGACCAAAATCAAACCATCTGGCCTCAACGCCAAACGGTTTATCTGGCACAAAACCCAATACAGCTTACCATTCAAAGAACACCATACCAACAGTAAAGCATGTAGATGGTAGCATCATGTTGTTGGGGGGGGGGGGGGGGGGGGGGGGAGAGGGGCTTGGTTCTCTACAGCAGGAACTGGGGCACTCATCAAGATGGAAGGAAAAATGGTTGGGGCAAAACACAGTCAAATTCTTGAGGAAAACCTGCTGTCCTCTACCAGAAAGTTGTCAATGGGAAGAAGGTTCACCTTCCAACATAATGACCCGAAGCACACAGCAAAGTTAATCACACAGGGGCGGAAGGAGAAAATTTTAATGTCCTTGCATGGTCTATTCAGAGCCCAGACTTAAACCCTATTGAAAAATCTGTGGAATGACTTGAAGATTGCAGTCCACCAATGGTCACCATCCATTTTGACGACGCAGCTTTAACAGTTCTGTAGAGTGAGCAAATATTGCACAGTCTAGATGTGCAAAGTTGGTAGAGAAGTATCCAAACAGACTCGTGGATGGAATTAAAGCAAAAGGTGATGCCACAAAGTACTGACATTTTTGGTGATCCTTTAACCATCTCAACATTTCGTTTTTTTTTTTTTTTTTCTCTGAACTCTCTTGCTATTATATCTTTCACTTGGGTGTTTATAAGCTGCATAACAGAAAACAACAACATAGTCCATCTTGAGAGGCGGTGCTATTTCTCTAAAATTATAAATAATGCTAGTAATCCCAGAGTTTTATTCTCTACAATTGATCGTCTGCTAAACCCAGGTCACTAAATGGAATGCCTCCAAAAAACTTCCAGTGAAACTTGAGGCTTTTGCTATATTTTTTAAATCACAAAATTAATGATATTAGAAATAATATAGTACATCTCCTCAATACTGATCCTCTTAAACCCCGGTACTCCATTTTAAACAAATTAAATTCTTTCACCAGGATAGATTTACCTGATTTATATAAAATAATTTCTTAACTGAGACTCTCGACCTGCGTCCTTGACCCAATACCAACAAGTATCTGGCATGCTAATTGATAGTATTCTTGACATAGTAAACTCATCATTACATACGGGGGTCTTCCCAGACTGTCTTAAGACTTCTGTAGTTTAACCCCTACTTAAGAAAAATAATCGACTCCTCTGCTTTTGAAAATTTTAGACTCATTTCTAACCTGCCTTTCTTAAGTAAAATCCTAGAAAAGACAGTCATTATGTAGCTAAATAATCACTTGAATAAACATTCTGTTTTTGACAAGTTTCAGTCAGGTTTTAGAACAAATCACAGTACAGAAACTGCACTAGCTAAAGTAGTAAATGACTTGTGGGTAAATGCAGGCAGAGGTTGTGTATCTGTTCTCATCCTTTTAGATCTGAGTGCTGCATTTGATACCTTTGATCACAATATTCTTAGAAATAACCTTAGTCAATGGGTGGGCCTCTCTGGCAGGGTCTTAAATTGGTCAGAGTCTTACCTGGCAGGTAGAAAATTCTTTGTTAGTTGTGGTAATTATACTTCAAAAGACACATGATATTTTATAGTGTTCAACAATGATCTATCCTGGATCCGCTGCTCTTTACGATCTCCATGCTTTCGTTAGGTCAGATTATCTCAAGGCATAACGTGAGCTACCACAGCTATGTGGATGACACACAACTGTATTTATCAATAGCACCTGATGATCCCGACTCTCTTGGTTCACTGACCCAATGTCTTACTTGTGTTTCTGAATGGATGAGTAATTTTCTCAAACTAAATAAGGAGAAAACAGAAATTTAAGTGATTGGCAAAAATGGATATAATAAGGGTATTAGAAATAAACTTGATGCATTAGGATTAAAAGACAGAGGTAAAGAATTTTGGGGTAATTATTGACTCTGACCTAAATTTTAAATCACATATTAATCAGATTAGTAGGACAGAATTTTCTCACTTAATAAATATAGCAAAAGTTAGATCTCTTATTTCTTTGCAAGATGCTGAGAAATTAGTTCATGCTTTTGTTTTCAGTCGGCTAGATATCTCTAATGCACTCCTCTCAGGACTACCCAAAAAAGACATCAAATCGATTGCAACCAGTGCAGAATGCAGCTGCTAGAATCTTAACTAGGAAAAGAAAATCCAAGCACATCTCTCCAGTTTTGATGTCACTACATTGGCTATCCGTGCCATTTAGAGTTGACTTTAAAATACCGCTTACGATTTACAAAGCGTTAAATAATCTCGCTCCATCCTATATTTCAGAATGCCTTTCACCTTACACTCCAAATCATAACCTTAGATCATCAAATGAGTGTCTGCTCATAATTCCAAGAGATAAACTTAAAAGAAGTTGTGAGGCGGCCTTCTGTTATGCACCTAAAATCTGGAATAGCTTACCAATAGAAACTCACCAGGCTAATACGGTGGATCATTTTAAAAAACTGCTAAAAATCCATTATTTTAAATATGCATTTAATTATCATTCATGGTGGCTCCGAAATCCATATTAACTGTACTAACCCCTATTTTCTCTGCTGTTCTTTTTCTGTTTTCTGCCACCCAATCAAAGCATGTGCAGTCCCTACATTGATGGATTGAAGGCCAGGGGTCCACATGACCATCATCATCAAATTCTTCCATGTGAAGCCTGAAAACCATGAGGACTGATTGAGATTATTTATGTTGGGTAGAATGCCTAGAGAGGGCTGGGTGGTCTAATGGCCTTGGAACCCCTGCAGATTTTGTTTTTTTTCTCTCTCCAGCTGTCTGGAGTTTTTTTTTTCCCTCCTCCTCCCTGGCCATCGGACCTTACCTTTATTCTATGTTAACTAGCATTGCCTAATTTTTTTTTTAGATTTTGTCTTTTTTCTCTTTCTTCATCCTGTAAAGCACTTTGAGCTACATCATTTGTATGAAAATGTGCTATATAAATAAATATTGTTGTTGTTGCATTGAGTAAATAGAGCTGGAAAAATGTGTGTGTGTGTGTGTGTGTGTGTGCATCTTCATTTCAGGCTACAAAGCAACAAAATGTGAATATTTTGATGGGGGGAGGCATTCTTTTCTATACACAATGTATGCCAGGGCCTACTAGAAACACCCCACCATCACTGAGTACAGACTGCAGCTGCATGTCTCACTCTGAAACCATCCTCGAAGTCAAACCAGACAGGCAGAAACTTGTCTCAGCCGCAGAACCAGTAAAGCAGGAAAACGCAAACCAATGAGTATTCACCTCCTACATCTGCACATTCCTCAGCGGCAGCACGCCCATTTGCACTCACAACCAATGCTTAGTTTGTCTTTTGCAAAGGGAGTCAGTTTTATGCTTATTTCACCTTCTACTTTGAGGCAATTAAGAAGAGTGGGCACAACCTTAGCTTGCACAGACTGCCTGTAAAGTTGCCAGCCTCATTTCAGTCTCCATAGCTTGACACAAAAGACTTGAGCTGGCAGGTGTGCACATGCTGGATATGCTCATAATCTGGACTGATATGATCACTGCTATAGTCACTTATTCAGTGATGCACATGGCTACACACTTATATTGTGTTTCCAAACTAACAATGGAACATGCCATGATGCCAGGAAAATACTGCATGTAAAAGCTGGGAAATCATTGGCATTCCCCTTTTTATTGTTTTAACTAGTTTAAAAAGGAATTCGTACAACATTTTACTTCATTAACCCTTTTTGAACAGGGCAATACCAATGAAGGATTACCAGGCTTGAGGCGGAGTCTATCCCGACAACAGGAGGCTTGAACCAGCCCAAGATAAGATCTTCATGGCACAGTCAAACACACCATGCTATTTAAACTCATCAGTTAACCTAAAATGGAGATCTTTGGAATGAGGGATGAAAAGTAAGCACTGGTGGACAATGACCTCACCATGACACAAAGAGAAGATGAAAAGTTAAATCATCCAAGCTAGGGTGCAAACCCTGGAAGTGTGAGGAAGCACAGCTAATGAATAGAAAATTTATAAAGTAGACTAAATAGGTACACATTAATGTGTTTTTCTTTTTTTTGTGACCACTAGGGGTGGCTCTACTATTTAGGTAAACTAGTTGGTCACCTAGGGGCACAATTTAAAAGGGCAGCATTTTAAGAGCAATACAAAATTACACACTTTTGGACTCCGTACGACTATCGGATTATATTATTTTACTAGCCGAAGCCCGCCGTAGCATACGGCAGTGTAAGAATAGGAACAGAAAATGGTGAGAAAGGAATTCAGAAATCAAGGAGAAATAAATACTTCTTGAAAGACACAGTTGTGAATAGGTGTTTTGGTGGAGATGACAGATAATGAGTCGAAAGATCTACTCATACTACAATATCAGGTCTGTGCTCTGGTCTTTGGGTATCCGACAGTGCATGTAGAATTTCCGGCCAAGCAGGATTACATGTGAAAGTGATAAATAAATCGGGCTTTCCGAATTTATGTACTATGGCCATGGCATCCTGATAGTTTTGTTGCATGTATCTTGAACTTCCTGGAAATGTGGACGGTAATATGATCATTTTGCCTACACATACGTTATTTTCAGCGTTTGCTTGCAGTGCGTCTGATAGTCCTTTGTATTGTTCCACGCGCAGATCTTGTTGATGTAATCTGAGATAGTTGAGACGCGCACCCTCTGTTTTAACAAACACATCTACGATGTACTGTTGGAATAGTTTGCTGCTGGAGTGCAAAATACTAAATATATTCCTCATTGCTAATCTGTATGCGTAAAATTGGCATTGAGTAAGCCTTATTCGCTTGGCGGTTCTTTTATCGGAAACGTTGTAAATCTTTGTGCTAGCCAATATATCCGTAAGGGAATAAAAGTGGGTAAACCAAAGGATCACAATTCATATTGAACATGGAAATCTGTTTACAGGAGTTGCCTAAGGGATAGATGCAAATGTCCCTTTCGGCAGGTGGTTCGCCATCTTCTCCAACGAAAATCGCTGCAACATCGGTGTGACATGTCGGGGCATTGTATTGTCATAAATCCTGCCTAGGGTTTTCCTTGAAAACCATTCGTACAGATGCTGTTGGATTGGACTGAGCGATTTCATGCATGTGATTGTATGATTTAGCGAAGGGGTTGATGATTCTGAGCATGGAATCTAGAAGCAGAAGTAAATTTTCGCTGCATGCAGAGTTTGCTTTATTTTGTAAGTGTACTTTAGTAGCTTGCGCTGTGTCAAAAACATACAACTGTCCATATCCTGGAGAGGTAGAAGTGTTAACGATTAGTGGAGAGATTTGGCGATAAATTTGCCCGTGTATTTTAAAACAGTATGGTCCGTGGCCAGGAGGTTGAGTTATCTGTGCACCAATGGAAGCAAATGCTAGAGAAGAGTTGTATTCTCAAATGTGTTCACGATAATTTTTAGCTTCTGATGTTTGCTGTGTAAGAAGCTGTTGTAAAGACACAGGTGACTCCCGCAACGGTGGTAAAGCTACTATACCATTGTGGCAGCACCTCGTGTACTTGTTGGATGTATTACGCTAAGCAGGCCAGTATAGTGAATGACAGTGTTTGCACTGCTGGTCTGGAGTCCCAATGTTGTACTCTTGGATGGGAAGACAGGAATTTAGGTGAAGTACCACCTGTGGTAATGGGAAGAGGATTGTGTGTATGTCTGCCGAGACTGCGTTGGTTTGGAAACGTTGCTTTGCAGATGTCGCATTGCAAAAGTTGTGAATGAGTTTTGTTGTGTTTAGTCAGACAATCCTGTGTAGTGAACTTCTTATTGCATTTCTGGCACTCAAAGATGTTGGGAAAAACGCCTTTTCTTGAGTTTAGCAAGCGAGGTTAGCGTTTGAAAAGTTTTGTTGCAGGAATCACACTGGAAGAATGTGGGGAAGGGTTTTGAGGAGGACGACGAATAGGAATCGAGAAAAGCCATGTCGGCTGCGTGTGGGCGGGACCAGTTTTGAAGAAGAGCCACAGGCAGCGTGGGTAATGGTTTGGAAGAGGACGAATAGGAATCGAGAAATGATGTGTTGGCTGCACGTGGGCGGGACCGGTTTTGAAGTGAAAACAGGACGAACCAGAAGAGAAATATATGTAAGAGATGTTATTTGTGCATATTAGCAATGTTTGGTCTTAACATCCAACGACCTACACAATCCAAAAATAAAATTAACTACAATAATGATAATATTAATCCTCAAACTATAGCATAGAAGACACAGACATGGCAAAATAAAATGAAATGGTCAAAATGGAAACAGGATTGCAGCTATTGAACACGTTTCTAATGGCAGATTTAAATATAATCGTCTCCCAAATAGACTTACAGTACATTAAAACTTGTGTTAAAACTTGACAAATATATTTTCGGTTCTTCACCACCATCTATGAAATTTGCTTTTGGCATGCTAAACCAAATTCTCCATAGTAACCTCTCTCTGGAAAGAAACTCCGAGGCCGTACGTTGATTGGATATATTGCATTATTTGCACAAACAAGGATACAGAAGAGAGGAATTGTGGGTCAAGATTCCTATTTAAAGATAATCATATTTAAGGTTCACTTTGTCATCATATTAGACTTGTCATTTAAATGAATAAAGTAAATTGACATGTATACGTTACAGAACTGGATTGGTAAGAATGGAACTAGATTGTCACCATCTTTGTAAGGTACATGTTTGGGTGGAGGTTTAAATTGAGAACTATAGGGCCTATAAGTGTAGTTTAAATGATACTACAATTACGTGAAAGATTACTGCTTTTGTTTCTTTAGAAAAACATTAAAATACAACAAATAAGAATGCTAATACAGCACAGGTCCTGCTTTTTTTTCTGAACTGGCACCCTGCAACAGTGCATTTTTCTGAGACAGTCTTGTAAACAGACATTGCTGTAAGTAGTTGTTGTAATTAAAACTGTAAATTCACTGTTTTGTAACCAAAAACCTCCATACGTTGCTGTCCCCAGTCCTGGCTCCTCTTTCCCATCTACAGGTTTCAATATACAGGTCTAGCAGTGAGGATTCCACTCAAAGCAAAGGGGATGGAGGGCTACCATTTACACCTTCACCTAGGCCTTCGAAAATAGTCTAGCCCTTCTCCAACTTTTCATTGAGGGTTTCGTTACTGCACTTTTTTTTTTTTATGATAGATAATTAATCCCAAGTGGAAATTCACATAATATAAAATTCACATATTAGTGGCCAACAACCCGGTTTATAAGATTAGGCTAGGCAGCTGCACATTTTTTTTAAATTGAGAGAGGATTAGTCACTAATGTGAATATTCAGACCTGGTAGCTTGACAAAACAGCATTGACCCTTGACCCAGTCTATACCAGTCCAACCAACTAATGGTTAAACACTGAACAGACATACCTTAGTTTGTAATACAGCCTCGAGTAGCCGCATATTGTTGCTCACATTAGTGACCAATCAATACATTTACAGTTGTGTTGAAAGTTTCTATCCAGTCCTATAATGGACTTGTATGTTCAGGCAGTACTAGGTTTTCAGTCATTTCTAAACTGAATCTTTTCTGCGGCAGAAGTGATTGAACAAAATATTTTGTGTGCAATAATCAGTAACTTAGCACATGTTTTAATTTATTGTGGGTTTTCTCAAACCATTACAGATTCACACACAACATACACCTAATATTCCATTAAATGTCCCTTAGCACGTTTAACTTTGATCAGACACTTCTGGTAGCCAACAATTCCTGAAAGAATTTGTACACTTGAACCAAATGTGTTGGTTTCTTGTCACGAATCTGACCTTTAAGTACTATTTTCAATAAACCTAAGGTCAGGACTTTGGGAAGGCCATTAAAATGCTAATGGTAGCTTGATTTAGCCATTCCAAAACTAGCTTGGATGTGTGTTTAGGACATTGTCCTGTTGAAACACTCAAATGTGAGCAAGTTTCTAGCTTTTAACTGATGGGTTTGGGGTCATGTTGAAAAATTCTAATGTAATCCTTATACATTCCCCCATCCACATTGTGCAAAGCATCAGTTCCACTGGTGGCAAAAGTGCCCCACTACCATGTTTAATGACTGGCATAGCATTCTTGGGGTTCAATGCCTCATCCTTTTTGCTTCCAAACAAAGCTCTGGTCATTGTGGATGAAAAATTCAAACTATGCCTCTCTGACCATAACACTTTCCTCAAGAAGACTTTTTCTTTGTCCATGTGATTAGCCATAAACTTAAGTTGAGCTTGAAGGTGTCGCTTTTGGAGCAGGGGCTTGAACAGCAGCCACTCGGTCCCTAGCAATGCAAAACTTGCTTGACTGTGGGCAGTGACACTGGTGTTCCAACAGCTTCCAGTTCATGCTTTCTTTGTGGTTCTTGTATTGAATCTGACCATCCAACCCAATTTCCTTTCAGCTTAGGATAATACGTTAAGTCTTCTTCCAGACCTTTGCAAAGCAACTACAGCTATAAAAAAACTTGCACACACTAACAATTGCTATAACTGATGATCTTGGAATCCAAAGGTGTTTCAAAAAGCCTCAGAGACTTTCCTGACTTGTGTAAATCTACATTCCTCTTTCTCGCATCTGCACTGAGTCTCTTGGACTTCACCATTGTCATATGTGTTGGTCAATCCAATGAGTGCCATCAAAACGAGAAAGAAGCTACCAACTGAAGTGAACTATGATCACGAACAGGCAGTTAAGAGGAACCAAGCTAAAATACACTTAATTCATAATCTATGATCCTGTATGCAGATTTTGAACTCTGTGATGGTTTCAGACAAACATCAATTAAAACTTCTACAATAAATTTCAAATTTTTTGTAATAATGACGTTATGTTGTGCAATCACAGAAAAAGAACAGTTGTACAAATCACTGACACCTGACTGCCCTGATATAGATGTCTGTTATACAGGTGTACAGAAACCTTTTACCACAACTGTGTATTGCAAATTATAGGCAGTTAGACATGTTCATATTAGTGACTGAATGCCCACCATCTATGTTGTAAATGGAACAAAGATTGGGATTCGTAGACATTTTTTTTTCCCATAATGTCTTTTTTACATTATTATCCAATAATCCTATGTATAATATAGGCCTGTCATTTTTTTCAAATTCATTCTTCACAGATTTACCTACTTCAGACCTGTCCAGCTGTCATACTTTTATATAGCACTGGTTAGTTCATGTTTGGCTATACTGCATATAAAGACTAGCATGATAGGAATGCAGGTTTACAAGCTTGTATTCTCACATCACATGTTGGTAGCTGAAATTTAAATTGCACCCCCAATTTTATGTAACAAAAAAAAAAGTCACTACCTCCATCCAAGTACCAGTGATTCAGATCATGTCAATTTGTTGGATGATTTACGCAGCTCTCCCAGCACTAGAGTTGTTTAATAATGCATAAGGAATAAACAAACTGCCTTCCCATTATATATAAAATAATTGTGTGTGGCACAGAGATTAGGACTACTAGTCATGACCCTTTTGGAGTTTCTGCATTCTCTGTCTGTGGCTGCTCTGGTTTTTCCTCCCAAATCCTAAAGTAGTTCTTTTTAGGTTAATTGGACACTCCAGACTTGCCTGATGAGAGCGATGGTGGGTGTATACATGGATGGGACTTGGGGTTTACTTCAGAATTGCTTCACAGCTTACATCTAAAGTGGCCATGATAGGCTTTGGCCACTATAATCCTATAACCAGATTAAATGGGTCCCAAAGTAAATGGATTGAGGTTTATATAAATACTAAATGGACATTTGTGAGCTATACTTGCTCTTTTTATAAAATTGCATAATATGTGTAGATGACGCTATTTAAAGTGAAAAGGTAGATACCAGTAGAATGGTAACTGAGAGGAAGAACAGGCAAGGCTTAACATTAATGGCAATGGGTACCAGACATATCAGCAGGGGTTTATCAGGAATAACAAATCAGCGTCGTAACTATAGCACCATGACACTTTCTCGATGTAAACATCTAGCCAAAGATGGTCTTGTGGTCAGAAACAGACTGCTGATCAAAGGGACAGATAGAGGCTAATATGACTAGTTACTAGAGTAACACAGCAAAACTAATTCAATAAACAGCCAAATACAAAAGTGATGTCAAAACACTCATCTAAAAATGGATAGCTCTGGGAATCATGTCAGCCAGTGACCCAAATTACTACATTGTTGTCATCATAAAACAAGGCAGTACTGTTACACTGCTATTTAAAAAAAACAAAAAACTACCATATACAGGTGCACTGAATAAACACTGCCTAGTCTGATGAATCATGCAGATGGGAAAGCAGACATTGAACCCATTAGTCTATGGATCTACCCTGGCGGGTGTCAACAAACCCAGCTGATTGTGGTGTCGTAATAATATGGGGTGGCATTTGATGCCTTGCTGATGTGACTAGACAAACATTTGAATAATACCTTAACATTTTTGGGTAAACCTTATTTTAGGTACTGCAAAAATACATCTGTTACTCATTTACTATTATGCAACAAGACCTTAACATACACTTCTTTGGGTGTTCGTAACACAAAGCATCAATCAAGTATTTACTCACCTCTGCAATGTGACCTACTAACAGAACTTCACCTTGGAGAGGTTTGAATTGGCCTAACTAACATTTCTCTTGAAATTACAGGTTTACAATAAGACCTGTGAATCCTTCTCAACAAGTAATCTTACTGGCATATCAATACACCACACTGCACAGAGAAAGAAATGACCTAGTCCATGAGAAGCGGTGCTACTTCTCTAAAATTATAAATAACAATGCTAATATTCCAAGAGTTTTATTCTCTGCCATTGATTGTTTGCTAAACCTGGGTAACTCTATGGAAAGCCTCCAAAAAACTTCTAGTGTAACTTGTGAGGCTTTTACTATATTTTTTAACCACAAAAATAATGATATTAATAATAATATAGCACATCCCCTAATACGAAGCCTATTAAATCCTGATATTCTATATTGAGTGACTTAAATTCTTTCACCAGAATAGATTTACCCAATCTATACAGAATAATTTCTCAACTGAAACCCTCCAAATACATCCTTTACCCAATACCAACTAGTTTTTTCAAAGAAGTATCTGGCGTGCTAATTGATAGTGTGCTTGATATAGTAAATACATCATTAAAGACGGGGGTCTTCCCAGACTGGTCTTAAGACTGCTGTTGTTAAACCCCTGCTCAAGAAAAATAATCTTGACAATATTAGACTAATTTCTAACCTGCCTTTTTTTAAGTAAAATCCTAGAAAAGGCAGTCATTACGCAGCTAAATGATCACTTGAATAAACATTCTGTTCTTGACATGTTTCAGCCAGGTTTTAGAACAAATCACAATACAGAAACTGCACTCATATAAAATTGTAAATGACAACAAATGACTTGCAGGTTAATGCAGACAGAGGCAGTTTATCTGTTTTTATTGTATTAGATCTGACTTCTGCATTTGATACCATTGATCACAATATTCTTATAAATTGCCTTAGTCAATGGGTGGATCTCTCTGGCAGTGTGTTAAATTGGTTTGAGTCTTACTTGACAAGTAGAAAATTCTGTTAGTTGTGGTAATTATAATTCAAAGACATATGATATTCTATATTGTATTCCACAAGGATCTCTCCTGGGTCCACTGTTCTTTTCGGTCTACATGCTTCCGTTAGGTCAGATTATCTCAAGGCATAACATGAGCTACCACAGCTATACCGATGACACACAACTGCATTTATCAATAGCACCTGATGATCCCGACTCTCTTGGTTCACTGACCCAATGTCTTACTTGTGTTACTGAATGGATAAGTAGCAATTTTCTCAAACTAAAGAAGGAGAAAACAGTAATCTTAGTGATTGGCAAAAATGGATAGAGTGAGGATATTAGAAATAAACTCCATTACATTTAAAAGTCAAGTCAGAGGTAAAGAATTTAGGGGTAATTATTGACTCTGACCCGAATTTTAAATCACATATTAATCAGGATTACCAGGATAGAATTTTTCCCACTTAAGAAATATAGCAAAAGTTAGATCCCTTATAACTTTGCAAGATGCTGAGAAACTAGCTCATGCTTTTGTTTTTAGTCGACTAGATTACTGTAACACACTCCTCTCAGGACTACTCAAAAAAAGACACCAATCGATTTCAACGAGTGCAGAATGCAGCTGCTAGAATCTTAACTAGGAAAAGAAAATCAGAGTACATCTCTCTAGTTTTGACGTCACTACATTTGCTATCCGTGCCATTTAGAATTGACTTTAAAATACTGCTGATGGTTACAAAGCCTTAAATAATCTCGCTCCATCCTATATTTCAGAATGCCTCTCTCCTTACGCTCCAAATCGTAACCTTAGATCTTCAAAATAGTGTCTGTTTATAATTCCAAGAGCTAAACTTAAAAAAAGTGGTGAGGTGGCCTTCTGCTGTTATGCACCTAAAATCTGGAATAGCTTACTGATAGAAATTCGCCAGGCTAATATGGTGGAGCATTTTAAAAAACTGCTAAAATCCCATTATTTTAACCTGGCTTTCTTATAGCTTCATTTTAGTGCAAACCTTATGCATTTAATTATTATTATGTCTTCACAATCCATACTAACCCCTACTTTCTCTGCTGTTCTTTTACTGGTTTTCTGTGGCGACGATCTGTGCCACCACCACCACCTGATCAAAGCACTGTGCTGTCCCTACATTGATGGATTGAAGGCCAGAGGTCCACATGACCATCATGAAGCCTGAAAATCATGAGGACTGATTTAGATCATTTATGTTACTGTAGGTGGTATGTCCAGTGGGGGCTGGGTGGTATCGGAACCCCTAAAGATTTTTTTTTTTTTCCCCCCCTCCAGCCCTCTGGAGTTTTTTTTTTTGTGTTTTTTCTGTTCTCCTGGCCATCAGACCTTACAATTGCCTAATCTTATTTTTATTTATTTATTTATTTATTTATTTATTTTTTTACAAACTTTTCATTTTTCACATTGTAAAGCACTTTGAGCTACATCATTTGTATGAAAACGTGCCATATAAATAAATAAATAAATGTTGTTTTAAAGGGTTATGAAGACCAAAAGAAGCCTTTATTAAGGTCTTGCTACATAAGAGTAAATGAGTAATAGGTGTATTTTTGCAGTACCTAAACTAAAGTGTTACCCATTTTTGTCCGTCAGGAGCATCCCTTTCACGCAACAATGTACCAATGGGCTTTTTCACCAGAATAACGTAATTAAAGAAAGAAATGATCTCCCTGATCATCTGAGCTCAACTTAATCAAGCATCTGTAGGATGAGATAAATTAAAATTATTCAGAGTAAAGCTCAAACATAATGACAGGACACAGATGTCACCACTGGGCCACATTTCTGTACTATACTTTCAGTACCTAGATGAACACATCACCCAACGAGTTCAGGCCTTTCTGAGGAAAAATGTGCATACAACTCATTCTTCCCATAGGTGTATCACAAAAAGTGGCTAATTGGTTACTGTGTAAATAGATGTAGTGATGTGATTAAATGGAGTTCTGTCTAAGGAAGATTCATACATTGGATGGAGTGCTAGTCATTTGCAGGGTCCATACTAACACACACACACAGGCCAATTCTGAATCACCAATTAACCTAACACAAATACATAATGGAGGGTGTACAACTGTCACACGGACAAGTATTCTAACCCCAAGATGCTGAATCAGTCAGGCTACCCAGTTATAGCTTAAGATAGCGTTTTACTATTTTTTTTTTTTTTCCCAAAAGTCAAAAAGATTGGGCATAACGAAGTGTCATGTAACAAAAGATTCACAAACCCACTTAATTCAATTTGTCAGGTTGGGATCTGAAGCTTACGGTAGCTTCACTGGGCACAAGGCAGGAATCAGCACTGGACAAGACACAAGTCCATTACAATGCCCGCATGCTCTTGCTAGGATACACCTCTTTGAAGGCAGGGAGTTGGGGGGCTGGGGGCGATTAGTGTCAGGAGAAAACCTTATGAAGACAAAGACAGAAAACATGCAAACTCCACATAGACGATGAGAAGGGGGTACAGTATTCAGAACCAGGACACTGGATCCATAAAGCAGAAGCAGTAACTACTGTGAAGCGCAATATTTAATACAGTAATCCCTCGCTGTATCACGCTTCGCCTTTCGCTGCTTCACTCTATCGCGGATTTTATATGTAAGCATATTTAAATATATATCGTGGATTTTTTGCTGGTTCGCGGATTTCTGCGGACAATGGGTCTTTTAATTTCTTGTACATGCTTCCTCAGTTGGTTTGCCCAGTTGATTTCATACAAGGGACGCTATTGGCAGATGGCTGAGAAGCTACCCAACTTACTTTTCTCTCTCTCTCTCGCGCTGACTTTCTCTGATCCTGACGTAGGGGGATTGAGCAGGGGGGCTGTTTGCACACCTAGACAATACGGACGCTCGTCTAAAAATGCTGAAAGATTATCTTCACGTTGCTACCTTTTGTGCAGCTGCTTTGTGAAGCGACATGCTGCACGGTGCTTTGCATACTTAAAAGCACGAAGGGCACGTATTGATTTTCGGTTGTTTGTTTTTCTCTGTCTCTCTCTCTCTTTCTCTGCTCCTGACGGAGGGGGTGTGAGCTGCCGCCTTCAACAGCTTTGTGCCGCAGTGCTTCGCATACTTAAAAGCCAAACAGCCCTATTGATTTGTTTGCTTTTCTCTATCTCTCTGACATGCTCTGCTCCTGACGCACACTCCTTTGAAGAGGAAGATATGTTTGCATTCTTTTAATTGTGAGATGGAACTGTCATCTCTGTCTTGTCATGGAGCACAGTTTAAACTTTTGAAAAAGAGACAAATGTTTGTTTGCAGTGTTTGAATAACGTTCCTGTCTCTCTCCAAGCATGACAATATAAAAATAACCATATAAACATATGGTTTCTACTTCGCGGATTTTCTTATTTCGCGGGTGGCTCTGGAATGCAACCCCCGCGATGGAGGAGGGATTACTGTAGTTAAAAAAGTATTCAGTAGTGCAAGAATTTATATATGTGCTTAAAATTAGGAATGCAGGTCAATACTGATGGCAAATATTTTGCCCAAATGCTACACATCAGAAAAAGCAGCAGCTCTATATTGTTCAATAATAAATGGGACAGAATTGCGACTGAGGGGCTTCTTCTAAATTGAGGGGTGGTAAAGTGGATAAGCACACAACTACCCTGCTCTATGGAAGATCACCAATGTGAGAAAACTGAGCAGACTCTCAGATTTAAATACGAAGTATGCATGTTGTGGGGGGAGTAACTTCTACAAAACTCTGAGGATCTGTCTGTTCAACATATTTTCCTTCCACGTCCCAAAGACGTACGCCTTAAATGGATTGTCGACTCTAAAAATTGGCCTGGAATGAGCAAGTGTGAATATGTAGACTGAGACAGACTGACTGCCCCCCTTTGAATTTGGGCTGGTCCTGCCTTGAGCAAGATATGGCCAGGCTAGGCTAGGTTAAGCCTACTTCTTTTTCTTTCGGCTACTTCAGTTAGGGGTGGCCACAGCGGATCATCTTTTTTCATATCTGTCTGTCCTCTGCATCTTGCTCTGTTAAAGGCAAAGTTAAGGCTCCTAAAAAAAAAAAAAAAAAAAAAACCTAAAACCTAATTAAGTAATATCAGTATAGAAATAGCTGGATGGAGAGACACACTAAATCTTGGCATAATGAAGACATTTCTGGCAGGTTGTGGCATCAAAGGTCATACTCCCCATTAAATGTTTTTTTCTTTTAAACCATATGTAGATATATCAAGAGATATTCTTAATTTAAACAGTAACTAAATGTAAAAGTGATAAATATTTTGCAACATTTATATTTTGTAGTCCACCATATAATTTACATAAACAGAAATGCAAATTTTGTATGTTTTAAAACAAAGTCCACCCATACATTTATCTCAAACACCTAAAATTTGAATCAGGTGCACCAGAGCTGGTGAAAATAATTAGAATATCTTTAAAAAGGATCTTGAAGAAACTGGTCTTATTAAAACCTCCAACATTTAGTTTGTTTTGATCTCTGTTTTTGAATTGTGTGTTATCACCATGCCTTAACAGATATCCAAACACTTCAGAAAGAAAGTTATAGATGCCAAGTAGTGAGAATGAGAACAGAATGTAAGATGTTGAGAGAAGCTTCTAAGAACCCCAGCATTTTATCACAGGACTAATAAGTAGCTCTTGCCAGTGTTGATGTCAAAGTGCAGGAGTCCACCATTAGAAAGAGCTGCACAAATTAGATGTATATGGGACATGTGCCAAGAGGAAACCTTTGCTATCCAGAAAGAAAATTAGGACAAGAAAAAAGTTTACCCATGAACTCCTAGACAATGACAAGGACTTCTGGAATGATGTGCTCTGGAGAAACAAGGCATAGATAAGAATGATTTGGCTACACTACCAGGAGACATTTTGTCAAAAATCAAAGACAACACTTGACCAGAAGAAACTGATACCAACTGTAAAGCATAGTGGTGGAATGGTTATGGTTTCAGGATGCTTTGCTTTATCAGGGGCTAGACAGCTCAATATCACAGAATTCACTGTGAGTAATTCATTGTACCATAGGGTGCTTGAGGATAATGTGAGACCATCTATCAGAAAACTAAGGCTAAGCAAAAAGTGGACTTGCAACCTGACAATGACGCTAAACACATCAGTATATCCATCAAGGAATGCCTGAAAAGAAGGAAGTGGAGGGTTCTGGAATGACCAAGTCAAAGTCTGGATCTAAATCCCATCAAGATGCTATGGGGGAAAATATGAAACAGTGTATGTGTGCACAGCTGGAAACGTACTGCATTTAGGAGTGGGAGAAACTGTCCCCCAGTCAAAGTCAGAGACTGCTAGACGGTTGAACAAATGATTACTTGAGGTGGTTTCTGCTATTGGGGAAAAAAGGGCAATACCAGCTATTAGAGCCAAGGGTAGACTTACTTTCTCCCCACAGACAGAAATGGCATATCTGTTAATTTTTCACAGAATAAATTGCTATATAGTCAAATAATTATGTCACCTTTATCTAAAGATACTGCTTAAATAAAAAATAAAATCTTAGGTCCACAAATGTTAAAAAAAAGAAAAAAAAAAAAAAAAAAAAAAAGTCATTCACATGATGGTGGTGAAGGTGAAGGTAGTGAACCAGCTGAGGGGAGGAAAGGATGCTGGGATCTGTAGTATCCAGGGTGAACTTCTCCAGGCCAGTGGTAAGGCTGTCCTCTTGGCATTGCAACCAATCTTTGCTTCCATTTGGGAGACTGGCATCATCCCAACTGACTGGAAAACGGGTCATCCCTATCTGGAAAGGGAAGGGTGATCACCTGGATTGCAGCAACTACAGGGTGAGAACACTGCTGTCAGTGCCGGGTAAGGTCCTTGCTGGGGTTGTCCTCAATAGGATCCGTGGTCACTTGCTCACCTACCAGAACAGTCTGGTTTTACGCCCAAGAAGTCTACCATCGACCGCATCCTGGCACTGAGGGTTCTCATGAAGTGCAAATGCGAATATCGGCAGTTTCTTTGCAGCCTTTGTTGATTTTCACAAAGAGTTCGACTCAGTTCGAGGTTGCTGGATATCATGGCCGCCCTGTACACTGGTACTGTGAGTGCTGTGCAGAGTGGAGGCAGGACCTCTGCATTTTTCTCCAGTTGATTCTGGGGTTTGTCAGAGGTGTGTTTTTGCTCCTACTCTGTTCAATGCTTGTATGGACTGGGTGTTGGGCAAGGTCGTGGGGTCCAGCGGCTATCGGGCATCTGTTGGTGAAGAAAGATTCACAGATCTTGACTTTGCTGATGATGCTGTGATCTTAGCGGAGTCAATGGAGGCTCTGATCGGGGCACTCGAGAGACTGAGCGAGGAGTCCGAGTGTCTGGGCTTGCGAATGTCCTGGATAAAAACCAAGATCCAGGCGTTTAATGACCTCTTGGGCACAGCCATCAGCAGTGTGTCTGTATGCGGAGAGAGTGTTGACCTTGTTGAGAGGTTTACTTACCTTGGCAGTGACATTCATGTCTCTGGTGACTCTTCCTATGAAGTCAGTAGACGGATTGGGAGAGCATGGGCATTCATGAGGTCGCTGGAAAGGGGTGTGTGGCGCTCCTGATATCTATGCAAAAGGACGAAGGTCCAAGTCTTTAGAGTCCTGGTGCTTCCTGTCTTGCTATATGGTTGCGAGACATGGACGCTATCCAGTGACCTGAGACGAAGACTGGACTCCTTTGGTACTGTGTCTCTTCGGAGAATCCTTGGGTACTGTTGATTCGACTTTGTGTCGAATGAGCAGTTGCTCATGGAGTCCCGAATGAGGCACATTACCTGCATTGTGAGGGAGCGTCAGTTACGGCACTACGGCCATGTGGCATGTTTCCCAGAGGGTGATCCGGCTCGTAAGATCCTCATTGTTGGGGACCCGAGTGGCTGGACCAGGCCAAGGGGTTGCCCACGTAACACCTGGCTGCGACAGATAGAGTGTCATTTCCAGAGGGTGGGACTGGACCATGTGTCTGCCTGGGGGGCTGCAAACCGGGATCCCAAGTTGTTTGTCGTGTAGTGGGTGCGGAAACGTACTGTACCAGTGCATGCTCCCCAACTTGACATGATACATATACAGACAGCAGAAAATGAGACTATAATTTTCTTACACTTTCAAAGACAATTCCCCTGCAAAAACTGCCCGCTTCCAGTGCTGCCATTCCCCTGGAAGGTCACAGAATAATGTGCCTTCATTTTTGCTCACTAGACAAAGTCTTTACAGCTCTTTGGCAAACCATCTGATAAATCTTTCGAGTCCAGTACTGACCAGCCAGGCACTCTGCCACTTTCCTTTGTGCTTTCCACCTTTACTCATTTTTTTATTAAATTACTTTACATAATGAATAGCTGGAGGGTATAATTTAGCTTTCATTTGCTGGACAACAAAGTGTAACTCACAGAGCACCAATCAGATGCCAGTCCCGGATGTTCTGCACATGTTTTCCTGGTTCATTACCTGTCTTCAAACCATTGAGAGCAGTCACCACAGTAACCCTTTCATAAAAGATTAAACTGACTGGGCTTAATTGTTTACTAAGCAGGAGGAAGTCCTTGAAAGCAATGCCTGTTTTTTTATATTTATATAAATATAATAAACAAACATTAGTGTAGACACTACACTGTGATTAAATAGGGCATTAAATTTACACCTCCACTGTACCCCAAGAAATCGTTCTCTTGAATTAACACACACATCGAGTTGCATACAACACCACCAAATATACTACGTCATTCATTTTGAATTTTGAAAAATTACAAGCAGCACAACTACAAGAATTCGGGACTCAAATTTCAGCTTCTGTTGAATTTGCAAGTTCCTCCCGAGTCTGAATGGGATTTCCTCCAGGTATGCCAGTTTTCCTCTGCCTTCACAATATGCTAGGCTCTACTGTTAGGGTAGATTTAGCAGAGACCACCAGACAGAGGGGCAGTTGGCAAAAGTTTATAGAGAAGTACTAAAATTACTAAAGACCAAGATGACTTCACTAAAAATGAAAGTGAGAATTTATTATGCTTATGCGTGTAGGGAGACTTGGGAATTAAAATCCGAACATCTGAAGAATTTAGAGAGAACGGAGATGTGTGTGATAAGATGGATATGTGACGTGACAAAGAAAGACAGATCTTCATTCGATGCAGCAGGGAGTCTTTTAAACCTATAAATGTCTTGCAGAGGTGCCATCTTAGGTGGTATGTGCAAGTGATGCAAAAAAAGATGACGACTGGTTGAGGCAAAGTTTTGATCAGTCAGTCAATGGTAAGAAGCCTAAAGGTCACCAAAGAAACTGAGTGATGAGGTGAGAAGACATACAGTGTGAAGAAAATGCAGCTTACAGATGCCGATACACAGGATTGAAATCAATGGAGAAGAGGAACCCAAGGTAAAACAGCCAACCTGAGTTTATCCTGGAAACAATATATAAAACTGATGTTAACGATGCCAGTTTTCCACTTTCATCCCAAAAATGTAAAGGTTAGGTAATAACAATGTGAATGACTGTTAATGAGTGAACTGTGAATGACTGATGGCCTCACCCATGGTTTGTTCCCATATTTTGTTCTTTGCAGAAGTGGCCTTAGGGGTGTGCGGGGCTTCGGGCTGACCAACCCCATGCAGGGCCAGTCACGTCAAACGCTGTTACTGGTACATGTGGACTGTACCAACTTGCGTGCAAATTTAATAAAAATAAAGTTAACATACACCGGATTTTCTCATTACTGTATTTAGCTAAATTTTTGCACAAACTTTATCAAAATAATGATATAATCTATTAAAAAAGTGCGGCATGATCTCTTCCACTCATGGCGTTGACAGCAATACAGCTAAACCAGTAAAAAAATGTTGCTGCGTGTTCCACTACCAAACACTTCCTGCACTATTTTAACTAGACCTATTGTTGCAAACCGAACCAAAGACTCAACTAAGAAAAGATGGCAGGCTCTCCGGATACGAATGAGTCATAAGTGACAAGCCAGCAGTTGTTCCCAAGTCAAAACAGAAGCCAACCCAGCAGCTAATGGGCTATACCTATTTTAGGAAAGGATTATACTGGTGACCCTTTTCGGGCAATGAAGATGGACTATGGAATGTTTTCAAAAACGTACATGTATGGAATTTGACCTTGAAGAGGGATTTTAAAAGGGTTCCTCTTAGAAGCATCTCAAATATATTACTGTATGTATGTCATATGTGTAATATATGTAATTAATATTTTAATTTTTTATATATATTATACACATACATACACACACACACACTGAGAATATAACTTGACAAATCTGCTCGAATGGAACAAGCGAACTTCAAAAGCGGGGCCTTTGGCAGTCGTCCCACTTGCCACCCCCAAACGCTGCCCTTAGTTCATTGCTACCCAGAAAGGTACTCACTTCCTACAAACCTGAACTGGATAAGTGGGTTACAAAATGAAAGGATGGATGGTCTTTTGGAAAGTACCTTCATATAGTGTTCCATCCTCCAATTGCTTGTAGCCAGTCAAATATTTTTGGGAGCAAGTATTCGAAATTGCTATCTTGTGGTGTCGTAGTGGTTGTTGGTTTGTATTGCATTCAGCCAGACTACCTGAAACAGCTTTTGACTTGGCTTATTATAATTCTGTCACACTGGGTCTAATGAAGTATGCAGCACAACCCCAGGTCCAGGCTTGGTCTTGTTACATCTGGACTACTTGTACTCTCCTAGGGCAGGAGTACCAGTATGTTTCACCAGGCCAATACAGATGATTCAAAATGCAGCAGCACATCTGGTGTTCAATCAGTAAACACGGGCACAAGTCAATCTTCTTTTCAGATCAGTACATTGGCCGGCTGTAGAAGGGCATATTAAGTTCAAACCCTTGAGGCTGGACTACAGGGCAGACAATGGGTTGGCAGCTATATAAATGGAGACACTTTGCGAGACCCTATGATCCTTCTCGACCACTGCAGATGAATAGTGTCTGGCGATACCAGTTCTGTGTGACATAAAATCTCAGTCCAGACTGTTTTCATGTGTAGCCTAAGGCTGGTGGAACAAGTTGCCCACTCCCATTTGAGATTTTGACTCCCTCAAAGTGTTTAAGAAGCATTTGAAGGTTCTTGACTGGTGAATTTCTGTGACTAATATTAATTCTTTGGTATTTTGTTCTGAGCCCTACACTTATGATGATCGATTTTGTAAGCTTGCCCTGTAACAGTTGTCCCCAAACAGTACCCCAGACTGAGGTTTACTCTTTTGTAAGTCGATTTGGAGAAATGTACCTGATAAGGAAATAAATGTAATTTCTTACTAGTTATTTGCACATTTAGATTAACCCAGTAGGGTAAAGTTTAAGTACTGTATTCTCCAAACTATCAGCGCAGATGTGGATTGGCCTTTCGAGATCACATGACTATTCTGAATCATAGTTTCAGACAGATCCCTATAAGCTAAAAGAGAACAAATGTTTGACTAATGGATAGGATTTATTCTTTTGAGTCTGCTAAACAAAAGTGATCGACAGACAAAAAGTGACCTCAATAACATACTTTTTTTTAACTAAACTAAGTTAACTTAACAAGGCCAGTTGTATAGTGTAACATTTGACTGGTCAGTTAGCTGGAACAAATAACCTGCTTCCCGCAGGACAAGCTTTGCTACCTATACCAAAAATTGTTACTTTTCGTTATGCTTCCATAGGGAGTAACAGTGGTCGCTGGTCCCCTTGCATGGCTCATTGGGTCGCCAGGAATTCAAAACCTGAAGGCTGTCAAGCTACCCGTGGGTTTCAAGACACTCAAACCGACGTTCGAGGTGTCCGTCAGTCTGCAAACTGCAAGGCACGCTCAACATAGAAATTGGTTATCAAGCAGCAAAATTGAACCCAGATACGGCATATGTTAGCACAAATTGTCCAGTGAAATTTTAGGCTCACATACACAAAAAAATTCAGTTCAGCGAATATAGTGAAACAAACTGCGTTACCCCAAAGCTGTTAGACGATCCTTTCTGGTGGGTTAACCGGCATTCATTCGCCCCAAATTAAACAGTATCTGGTTCGACAATGCTTCACATGACGGGTCGAACTATGATAACTGAGTAAAAAAGTAAAAGACGCCGATGGGCAAAGCGTCATTTTGAGGAGACAGAAAATCCAAACACGAGGTCGATTCTTACCTGCACTGCTGCTCAGAAGCACTCTTCTTCTACGGACAGCTTTCCTTCAAACTGGTGGAGACATACCAAAACACGCGACAGGCACGTAAAGAAACTCGAAAAAAAAAAAACAAAAACCAAAAAACCGGTATCTCCGATGTGGCGGCGCGTGAGTGAATGCGAGAGTGCTTTCGCTAATCTAGGTGCAGATGCGCGTTTCCGAGCACCTGAGCGCGCCACCGCGCCTCACAACGTTTCAAAACGAATGGAGAGCGAAAGGAGAGTAAGCTAATTCAGAATCTGGATGGTAAAAATGTTACTTGCATAGTTTGTGTAGCCAAAAAGCGCACCAGTACTTTGATTACTTCAAAATAAAAAACAGGAGGATGTGATTAGTGCAGTTAAGTATTTCTTTTAGTTCAGAATGAAAGACACATTATATGTATGGTTAGGTAAAGAAACTAAGAACGTTAAAGCGACTATTATATGTTATAAATACTGCTAATTTCAAAGATCACCTTAGAAGGGAAGAAAAGCTTATTATACAAATTTTAAGCACAAGTAAAGTACAATTTAGTTTTTAGAAGTAAATTCATGGATTTAAAAATCGTCACGTGTAATCGTTGTTTTGCATTAAACCACGCCCAGTTTTCGGACTAAAACTTCAGGAGCGGCGCCCAACCCATCGACAGTCCTACAAGTAACCCGCAAAGACTTGTTTTTAACCGACTTTCTATGTCTACACGCCACAGGGTGTAATTTTTTGCTTTTAACAAGACGAGTGTCTTAATTAAAAAGGAAAACTATTTCAAAATTAGAGATTTTTTATTTTTTATATGAGAATGTATTTGTCACATGGTAAACATCTATACTTTATTAATTTATATAAGTCTTGTTATATGTTTGTACCTTGTTAGTATACTTAAGATTATGATCATTTGTGCCTTTTTCGTCTGCTGTTGTGACCCTGTAATTTATTTCCGGATTAATAGAGTCTATCTCTCTGGTGGTCGACCCCGAATTGATCACATTGAGTGTATTATGTGTGACAGAAAATGATTATTCTGTCGTTCAGGTTTCGTTCCGACTTTCTGACTTGATTCTGCATGCAGGGACAGGCTTCGTTTCCACGAAACCTTGTGCTGAAATAAGTTCTGAACGAGTTCAGGAAAAGGAGAGATGAATAAAGGAACGATTAAGAAAGCAAATGAGTATGGTACATTTAGGTTACTCTTTCGTTCACCATCTCTTTAAATAAGTGCTTTATTTCGAAAGAGAAAAGTTCAATGATGATTTCTTTTGGCACTTGGCACGCG
Organism: Erpetoichthys calabaricus; assembly: GCF_900747795.2. Taxonomy (NCBI): domain Eukaryota; kingdom Metazoa; phylum Chordata; class Cladistia; order Polypteriformes; family Polypteridae; genus Erpetoichthys; species Erpetoichthys calabaricus. Next base: position 134,066,568 of record NC_041405.2, read on the forward strand.
CATATTTTGTAGCTATCTTTAAGTTTTTTATGAAAAAATCTAATATAAATAATCATACAGTATAGCAAAGTTATAAAACGACATGTATTGAACACAAGATTATAGGGAAATATCAATTTCAGTTACCTATAAAATAGTGGATGATTTCTGTTGTATATGTAGAACGGGGTAAACATAATATTAAATCCAAGTCAGGGTCGTAGGGTGTAGAATAAGAGAAATGCAGTGTCTAAAGTAATTCAATGTCGCTGCAATAATTCTTTGCGCCCACTACTCTGTTTTAAAGTGAGACAACCGCGCCACCTAAAGGATAACCATATACTTCTTGACATTAAAACTACTGATTCTTTTTTTCGGTTAAAACATCTGTAAGTAACAACTTCATTCAGTATTCTAGGAAAGCGCTTGACACTAGGAAAGTGCCGATCGATACTTGCTGCAGATGTTGCAATTTCTGAATAGTCGCCTTGTGAATGAACACTCAGACAGCTCAGTATCAAATGTGAGAATGTAAGCAAAATGTGAGGAGGTGAATTCTTCCATAAGGCCCTCGATGACTGATACGCCGAGGCCTCTCATGTGTTACCCCAAACAAGAGAATGCTAAGTGTTGGGACAGTCTCGCGGTTATCTGTTCATGAAAAGCAGCTGTCGGCTCAAGACAGAAAAATTCTTGTTTTAAATGTCTACCTGTTCCCAAAAATAAACAAGGTAGGCCTATATAAAATGAAAAGTCGACTGACTCAAACATTATTTTCTGTTTAGTTGAAAAGCAGAAATTCTGCAGGATAGTACATCTAAGGTCAGTAGGTAACCGCAAAGAAGCGGCATTTCGATCTGTATCAATATTTAGTGGTAACCCTCCCAAACACTAAAAAATCTCAAAAATAGTATAAACAGATGTGATTGAAATTTAGTGACATTACAGGTAAAAGAAAATTCGTGTTTTTAATTTGTCGACAGTGTATTTATTTGTCAATATTTACTAATATATATATATATGTAGTACTAGGGTGATTGTACCGTTAGCCATTATGAATGCAGTGAGAAATCAAGCAGAACAAGGGGCATGAGTTGCCTCGAAAGCTTGCATATTGTAATCTTTTTAGTTTGCCAGTTATACTTACATTAAACTTACATGCTCTTTGCGAGCGTGCTTTATGCAAATGAAGGACAGAGACGAAGCGCTCGACAGACCACGTTAATAGCACTATTAACAAATAGTGGGGACGGTCGACTGAAGACTGGGCGGTGTCCTGGACAGGAAAAAAAGAAATGTGATCACGTTATGAAATGAACAGAGCTGACTACTGGCTCTCTTAGATACGTACCGAATCTTATCTCAGTTATCCATCCCACCTCCACGCTTCGTTCACGGTGCTGCAAACTCCAAACGTTAAACCTCGGTCTTAGATCCTGGTGCTTGAATTTTTAATGGGAAGCTACAGAAACGGGGTTGCGACGCTACTGCTTCGCTCCTATCAGTGTTAACACATACGTTGTCGGCAGTAATGTATATCCACATCAAGCACTGCTTTGCATATGCATTCACATCTGCGGACTATAAAGGGGACCTACAAATAACTGATGAAAAACGAAAAAAAAATGCTTTTACTTGATGAACAGCGTAAACACATCGCAAACATTTAATAATGAAAATGACATATACTCAAATTTAACTTTATTTCTACTAACTACCCATTTCACTTCAAAAGAAAACAATTTCCTGTAAAATTGGCCTTTGCAATGACCATAAACAAAAGTCAAGTTATTATAGGAAAAGCAGAAAAAAGCAGGAATTAATCTAATGCAGGAACGTTTTCCATATGCACAATTATGTATAGCATGTTCAATAGTATGCAGCTTCAGTGACTTAGTATTATTAGATCATTAGGACAATCTAGACGAGAACAAGCCATTCAACCCAACAAAGCTCGCCAGTCCTATCCACTTAATTCTTCTAAAATACAACAGGCCAAGTTTTGAAAGTTTCTAAAGTCCTTCACTCCACTACACTACTTGGCAGGTTATTCCATGTGTCTGTGGTTTTCTGTGCAAAAAAAAATCCTAATATTTGTGTGAAATTTACCCTTAACATGTTTCCTACTATGCCCCCATGTTCCTGATGAGGTCATTTTAAAACAACAGTCTTGATCCACTGGACTAATTCCATCCATCCATCCATCCATCCATTTTCTAACCCGCTGACTCCGAACACAGGGTCACGGGGGTCTGCTGGAGCCAATCCCAGCCAACACAGGGCACAAGGCAGGAAACAATCCTCCCATTCATAATTATAAAAACTTCAGTCATGTCTCCTTTTAATCTTCTTTTGTTTAAGCTGAAAATGCTCAGCTCTTTTAATCTTTCCTCACAACTCATCTCCTGTAGCCCTGGAATCAGCTTTGTCACTCTTTTCTGTACCTTTTCTAGCTCTTCTATGTCCTTTTTGTAGCCTGGAGACGAATACTGCACACAGGACTCCGGATGAGGCCTCACCAGTGTGTTATAAAGCTTGAGCAGAACCTCCTTGGACTTGTACTTCACACATCAGGGCGCTATATAACCTGACATTCTGTTCGCCTTAATAATGGCTTCTGAACACTGTCTGGAAGTTGATGGTGTCGAATCACTATGAGTCCTAAATCCTTCTCATAAGGTGTACTCTCGATTTTCAGACCTCCCATTGTGTATTCAGACCTAACATTTTTACTTCCTACATGTAATACTTTACATTTACTGACATTAAATTTCATCTACCACAAATCTGCCCATGCCTGTATGCTGTCTAATTCCATCTGTAACAATTCAACAGATTTGAAATTATCTGCTAATCCAGCTGTCTTGGTATCATCTGCAAATTTAACCAGCTTGTTACTTATACTCTTAACCAGATCATTTACATATTTTAACAATAGCATCAGCCCCAGCACTGACCTCTGCTGGACACCACTCTTAATATCAGCCAATTCTGATAAGGTTCCTCACACCCTCACCCTCTGCTTCCTGTCTGAGCCAATTGTGTACCCATCCAAAAACATCACTGTGAACTGCCACTTCTTTTAGTTTGATGCACAGTATCTCATGCTGCACCTTATCAAATGATTTATGGAAGTCCAGATAAATAATATCATAAGCTTCACTTTGATCATACCAGTTTGCTGCCTCCTCATAGAATTCCAGCGTGTTAGTAAAACTTGACCTCTATCTTCTGAACCTATGCTGGCTGTTTGCTAAAACTCTTGTTCTTGCCATGTGGTGCTCAATCTCTTTCTTAATAGTTCCTTCCATGTAATTACCTGCAATGCACGTTAAGCTTAATGGCCTATAGTTGGTCACTCTTTTTATATAATGGGATAATATTTGTCATTTTCCAGTACTTTGGAATTTCTCCAGTGCTCAGTTACTTCCTGAAAATATGCATCAAGGGTTTACAGTATATCTGTACTCGCTAACCTCCTTAAGAACTCAAGGGTAAATATTGTCTGGTCTTGGAGATTTGTTAGATTTCAGCCTATTTAATCTAAATTGACAATTCTCCCTCTACAATTTCCAAATCACTCAGTACTTCCTTAGCCATTGGACTCAGAGTCTTACTTATTATTTGGCTGACACCTTTATCCAAGGTGACTTACAACATCTGAGATACAATTGATTACATTTCTTTTGTTTTTCCAGTTAGGGCACAGGCAGGTAAAGTGACTTGCTCAGGGTCACACAGTGTTAGTAGTAGGATTTGATCCCACAACCTCAGAGTTTGAATTTCTTGGTCCATACCTTTAACCACTATAACACACTGCTTGCCAATAGTATTAACCCTAGGTAAAGCAAAAAAAAAAAATACAGTTGTGTTCAGAAAATTACTTAGCTAGATACATAATATAACTCATACACCCAATTAAACAATGCCATTATTTTCTTACAGAATCTCCTGGCCACATCCAGGCAACACAGCTAGTAATAATATAAAAAAGAAAACATCAGAGTAAATGAGAGATATAAATTATGCTGAAAGTAGATGCATCTCCCAAGTTGTGGTAAAGGGTGTTGAGTAAATCCCTTATTACACCTTTGTGTCTGAAGCCTGCAGTTGTCTGGTCATATTATTCTTCCAAAAGTATGAATAATATGGAATGTATACATAAAGAACGCTAAGGGTCCAAATGCTTATTCCTTACATTTAAGGGCTCTGGTGGCTTAGTTATAGTATGCATGTTCCTGGTATGCATTTGATCCTCCTTCTCCCTCTGAGAAAATGCGAAAAAATCCAAAGATATTAGGATCATATTCATCATATGGTGCAGGAATTTTAATGGTTTTAGAATCTACCAAGATGAAATTAACCTCCTCCACAGTGTGAAGAGTATGATAATGATGTAAATAGTAATGTACATTATATACCAAAAAAGTAGATAACCTCCAAATTGTTGAGTTTAGGTGTTTCAGCTGCAGTTATTGTTAACAGATATATAAAATGAAGCACATAGCCATGCAATCTTCATTTACAAACATTGACAGTGGAATGGGTCCCATTGAAGAGCTCAGAGATTTAAAATGTGGCATGGTCATAGGATGCCATCTTTACCACAAGTCAGTATGGGAAATTTCTGATCTGCTATATCTGCCCCATTCAACTGTAAGTGGTATTATTGTGAAGTGGAAGTGTCAAAAAGCAACAACAGCTCAGCCATGAAGTGGTAGATCATGCAAACTCACAAATGCGGGGCCACCAAAGTGCTGAAGTGCATACCATGTAAAAATATCCTATTTGCTTTTGCATCACTCACAAAAGAATTTCAAACTGCCTCTGGAAGCAACTTTAGCACAAGAACTGTTTCACTGGGAGCTTCATGAAATGAGTTTCCATCTACGAATAGCTGCACATAAGCCTAAGATCACCAGGTACAATGCTAAGCATTGGCTAGAGTGGTGTAAAGCATGCCACCATTGGACTCTGAGCTGTGCAAATGTGTTCTCTGGAGTGATGAATCAGTCTGATGGGCTAGTCTTGATTTAGCAAACGCTAGGAGAGCACTACCTCCTGAACTGCATAGTTTATGTAATGTAATGTACTGTAATGTTTGGTGAAGGAAATATAATGGTTTGGGACTGTTTATTAAGATCTGGGCTAGGCCCTCTTGGTTCCAGTAAAGGTTACTGTTAATGCTACAGCATACAGACATTATAAATAATTGTGCACATCCAGCTTTGTAGCTACAGATTGTGAAAGGCCCTCTCCTTTTCCAGCACGACTGTGTCCCTGTGCACAAAGCCAGGACCTCAAAGACATAGTTTAATGAGTTTGGTGTGGAGGAACTTGAATGGCTTGCACAGAGCCCTGACCTTAAACCTAAGGAAAACCTTTGGGATGAATTGGAATGCCGACTGTGAGCCAAATCTTCTCGTCCAACATCAGTACCTAACCTCACAAATGCTTTTTTGGCTGAATGGGGCCAAATTTCCTCAGACACATACCAAACTCTTGTGGAAAGCTTTCCCAGAAGGGTGGAACCTGTTATAGCTACAAATGAGAAACAACTCCATATTGATACCTATGATTTTGAAATGGAATGTCCAACTAGCTCATAATTGTGTGGTGGCCTGTTGTCCACAAATGTTTAGCAATATAGTGTACAATGGCCATCCATTCACCAGATCTCCACCCATTTCAGTATTTATCAGAGATTCTGGTAAAGACTTTTTTAAAAATAAAATCATCAGAACAATAAATGAGGTAATGTCTCATGGCAGAATGGTGCAACTGTGTTTGATTCTGCACCACACATTAATAGAATTTATGCCATAGAAGTCATTCTGGTGACTTGTGACCAAAAATCAAGGTCTTTTGCATTGGCATTTCCTTATTTTCTTACCATAATGTGTTAAAATTGCTCAGTTTTCTCTTGTTTCATTATCTTCTCCAAAAGCTAACTTATTGCCACCACTACATACAGTATGTCCTTTCCTTTAAACTTCCTCCTTATATTCACTTTCCAATCTTTCCTCCTTACTTTCATTCTCTTTTATATCACCCTGGCCATCTTCTATTGTTCTTTCTTCATTTTCCTCCTCCTCCTTTCCATCTGTGCATCCCACTTGCTCACTTTGTTGACCCTCTTTCTCTGTTTCTTTTTCACTTCCTATTATTTCATTTGCTTCTTATTTATGTCTATTTGCATAATATTTGAATACTCTCCATGCTCCTATTTGTTTTATTCCATTTGATGTTCCTCCTCTGTTCCTTCCTTTATTTGTTTTCCCTTATCTGTTTTTTTATCTCAACAGTTCTGCGCTTCCCTTTATTATCTTGTTCATTTCTGTTCCAGAATGGCATGGTGGTGCAGTGGTTAGTGGTGATTGATTTCCAGCCAAGTTATTGTCTGTGTGGAGTTTGCACATTCTCCTAATGTGCATGTGTATGTTTCTTTGGGAATTTAGTTTTTTCTGGCCATATCTCTGACATGTGCCAGTTGGTGCCACTAAACTGGCCTTATATGTATGTGTTGGTTCTTGTTTGTGCCTGATGCTGTTAAGTTAAGCTGTGACTTTTTTTGGAGGAACTTGAATGGCTTGCACAGAGCCCTTTTTTTTTTGGACTCAGGCACCGCCGAGAGTGGCAGCCTTTTCAGCAGCTCCGTTGTGAATTTCCCCTTGGGATTAATAAAGTATCTATCTATCTATCTATCTATCTATCTATCTATCTATCTATCTATCTATCTATCTATCTATCTATCTATCTATCTATCTATCTATCTATCTATCTAATTCTGAACTGGACCAAGTGGGTTCAGCAAGAGGAATAGGCAAATCGATAGATCTTTGTTTCACTTCTTTGCTCCTCTTCATCTACCGCAATGGATACTTTATTTATTCTTTTTTAACCTCCACTGTTTTTGCATATACCAAGGGACACTAAACCTGTGATATGGACTTTTGTACAAATTATAATTTTTTGCTTCACATTGCTTTATTTCATGAGCTAACTTACAATATCATAGTTGGCCTCCTTTGGCTAATACAAGAGGCTGTGTACCCCTTCTTCCACACTTTCTTTGTTGCTTTGAATATGTAGTCTAAAAATACTTTCTTTGCACTTAATGCAAATCACACCAAGTAATTCTGGATATCCATTCATCTATTTCAGCTTCACTGTTTAAATTTTGTCACTAAGTAGCATTTGGCATATGTATCTATAATATCAACAGACAAAACAGCTTATCTGTTAGGTTTACATATTCTGATTGCAACATTAAAAGAACTATTTATGAAACACTTTGATATAAATGAGTCAATACAGTTCACTACAATTCTTTTTCTTTTATATGAAAAAAATCAATACTTCTCTGAAACAATTATTTTCCATAAAAATAACTTCTTTATCATTTTTGTCTCAAAGCTTTTGTTTTTCATTGGTCTATTTCATCATGTCATGCTTGATATTCAGAGCATCAGACAGTGGACTAAGATTTCATCCTCATGGACACATACAGTTAGGTCCATAACTATTTGGAGAGTGACACAATTTTCATAATTTTGGCTCTGTACACCACCATAATGGATTTGAAATTAAATAATCATTGTGTGATTGAAGTGTAGACTTTCACCCTTAATTTAAGGGGTTTAGCAAAAAAATTGTTTGAGCTGTTTAGAAAAGGCAGACATTTCTATACATGGTCCCCTTATTTTGAGGGCAGTTTTGCCTTCAGCAAGTGAAATGCATGTCAGATTGGGTTGAGGTCAGTTGATTGACTTGGACTTTGAAGAACATTCCACATTGTTGCCTTGAAAAGCACTTTGTTCACTTTTGCAGTATGTTTTGGCTCATTCTTCATCTGTACTGTGAAGCGTCATTCTATCAGTTTTGCAGCATTTGTTTGAATCTGAGCAGGCAGTATAGCCCTGTATACTTCAGAATTCATCTTGCTACTTCTGCTAGCAGTCATATCTTCTTATATAATATGCTACCATGGCTCTCCGTTTGTCTGTCCAGGATTTTAAATCACCTGCAGCTTGCAAACCGTTTGAACTATTGACCTGAAATTTGGTAGACATATACTATGTGATGTCGACTATCTGCTTCAGGGTAATGATTGACCTCTAAGGTTATTCCTCTTTTTATTTTTATTTTATTTTATTGTAGAATCAGCTCTCGGCAGCGGCCAGCATGGCGGCCGTGCACCGCATGCGTATGGACACTGTTCTTATCCCTGCCACCTTCATGTCACTTTCCCTACCTCTTCATATCTTAAATCATTTTTGAGGCAAATTGAAGACTTAAGTGCCAGCTTAAGTGAAAAATTAAGGAAAACATACTAAGTAATTGCAACACAATCAGTTTTAACACGAGAAGATGCTGACAAAAGAAGAGAAGAAATGGGCTTCTAGGATGGAGAAAAGAAGAACTGCTCAGCAAGCAGCAAGAGCATCAACCTCTGAGCAAACGAATGCTAAACGTACAGAGAAAGAGTATGAAAACTATGAATACTCAAGTCAAGTGAATTCACTGCATGTTATCATGCAGTGTATCATTACTGGTCATCAATAAACACCAGTGACATAATTCCATTCACAGCCATGCATGATCATGCCATAACACTGCCTTCACCATGTTTCAGAGATGATGTGGTATTCATCAGAATATGAACCATTTCTTCTCTTTTCCGTACTCTTCTCTTTCCAGCAGTTCCTTTTTTCCAGTTTCCAGTTTCCTTTGTCCGAAGAATATTGTTCCAAGACTGGACAGCCTTTTAAGAAGTGTTCTCTGGCAAAGATTAGTCTGTCCATCTGATGCTTGAGGTAACCAGTGGTTTGCACCTTGTGATAAACCCTCTGTCTTTACTTTCATGAAGTCTTCTCTTGACTGTAGATTAGATTAGATTATTTTATTTATAAAAGCACATTTAAAACAACAGAGGTTGCGCCAAAGTCCTGTACAAAAAAGCATTAAAATAAACACAATATAAACAATCATGCAAAAGCAGATTAATAAAACAACCAATTATAACATCCACCGCAATCCCATTATACACAGTGAAAGACAGAAAGAAACGAGTAGGTCGTAAGCCGACTTTCAAAAACCTCGAGAGAGGATGAAGACCTGATGTGAAGAGGCAAATCATTCCAAAGCCTAGGAGCAATAACTAAAAAAGCTTGGTCTCCCCTTGACTTCAGCCGAGATCTTGGCACTACAAGGAGCAGTTGTCCAGATGACCTCAGTGCTCTTGGTGGTACATACATGTGAAGGAGGTCACAGATATATTTTAGACCGAGACGAAGCAAGGCTTTAAAAACAGACAACAACATGATGATAGATCTACATCCCATTGAGTGTTCTTGGTTTGACTAAATGTTGTGAAGGGGTTCTTCTTCACAAAATGACAGAATTCTGCAATCTTTCGGCACAGTTGTCTTCTGTGGTTGTCCAGACCTTCTGGTGTTGCTGAGTTTATCAGTGTGTTCCTTCTCTTTAAAAATGTACCAAATGGTTGATTTGACCACTCCTCATTTTTCTGCTGCCTCTCTGAAGGGTTTGTGTTGTTTCCTCTGTCTAATGATGGCCTGTTTTTACTTGCATGGACAGCTCTCATATTGAGAGTTCACAGTGACAGATTCCAAATCCAGATTCCACAATTGTAATCAATGCCAGACCTTTTACCTGCTTAATAGTTAATGAAATAATGAAGGATCTACTCACACCTGGCTATGGAACAGCTTGTCAGTCAAATGTCCACACACATTTTAGCCCCTGGAAATGGGGGGCTATGCAGAAAAACAACTGTCATTCCAAAGCAGATCATATGATATTTTTGTTAAACATTTACATTTATTTTCTTGGCAGACGATTTTATCAAAAGTGACTTACAAAATAGGTAAACATAACCAAGAAACATTAGGCTAGGGCCCGTTTGTTCAGCAAGTGAAGTAGAACAAGTAACAAAAGTTGATTGCCACAAGTAAAAAGATGTAATTACTAATAAGTTTACAATCATGGGTTACAATCAATAAAGTAATTAAACTTACTCTAACAACAAATTAACTAACAATATAAAATATCACAGAGCAAAGTTGTTTTATTCTCTTTTCTGTTAGACAGATATTCACAGAACAGGTGGGTCTTCAATTGCTTCATGAATGCATTGAGGGAGTCAGCAGTATAAATGGAGGTGGGCAGCTCGTTCTACAAACTAGGAACCGCACAGGAAAAGAGTCTGGATAGAGACTTGATACCATGCAGAGGCAGTATTATCAGATGCTGTTCAATGTCAGACCTGGGTTGGTGAGTATAGGGCCTCACAAGTGCCTTCATACACTCAGGTGCTGACCCACTGACTACTTTGTAGACAAGCATCAGGGATTTGAATTTAATGTGTGTTGCACCATTACCTGTGACTCTGTCTGTGCATTTGAAAGCAACCTACAAGATTTTTTTAAATCTTCTTTATAAAATGAACTACAATGAGCACTGTTGGTTCATATGTGTTAACCTGCTATGTGTATCTTAATGAGACAGCTGTCAGGTTGGGAGCATGCTCTGATAATGTGTTGCTACACCTACCACACAATGAACCACCTGGATTGGGACCTGAGTGCAGCGGGTAACATCTCAGCACCACATTGGGACAGTGTGAGGTTCCCAAGGTTTCCCTGTAGGATGGAGGACCTGCTTGCAGGACTGGATGCAGATTAACATCATACCCAGGATGAAGCAATTGCAGGTTAAGAGCCTTGCTCAAGGACCCAATGGAATAGAGTCACTTCTGGTGTTTACGGGATTCAAACCAGCAACCTTCTGAGTGCCAGTGCAGAGCCACCACTCTGCCCTAGGCACACAATATTTTCAGACTTTATCTGTGAGACAGCAAAGCCAAGAACTGACATTGGGTTCAAAAGGAATGGCCACCTAGAAAAAAAGCTACAGTTTGAGTTCAAATGCAACATCAGACCTAGCTTAGTGGATCCAGATAATGCTGTTACCACTGCTTCATGTTAAGCTTGGTTTAATAAAACACTTTGTCAAAGCTTTGGATGGAGCCTGTTTTAAGTTTCCAGGTTTGTCTGAGGCTAAATTGAAAGAGGGCATTTTTGCCAGGCCTGATGTTAGAAAATTGACTTCTGATGCAGAATTTGGTGGTGCAATGAACGATTTGGAGCGAGAGGCTTGGCTATCATTCATTTCTAAGTTTTTAGGTAACAGTAAAGATCCAAATCATAAAGAAATTGTAAAAAATATAGCATTTAAGTTGAAGGAATTGGGTTGCAATACAAGACTCAAAACTGGGTTGCATTTAGAATTTTTTCTTGAAAGTCCTGGAGCAGTGAATGAAGATCAGGTTGAAAGTTTCCTTCAGGATATCAAGGACATTGAAATTAGGTACCAGGGATGCTGGGATGTCACTATGATGGACTGTGGAATGATTCATAGGGATGCACCAGAAAAAAGTGTACTAACGACAGACCACCAATGTGACAAAAGTAGTGACAAAAACTAGAAAAGATATATATATATATCAGTTAATGAATATACATTGTTGTTTTCTTTACATATATTAAACATATTAGATTAGCTAAAGAGTTCATGTGCAATTGATTTAGAACAATATTGTATACATGACAACATTGTATAATTTGTTAAATTTTATTTACATTTAAGTTTTGTACTTAAATGTGATGTGATGGAGACATTCTAATTATGTTTTTATTTTGTTCATAAATACAAATTAAAATAATTATTTGAAATTAAAATATTTTTATCAGTTTAATTTTTCACACTTATTGTTATTTTCAGAAGTTTTAGGTAGTTGTTTTATGTTCTGCTTTTATTTATGGTACCTTTTATTGTGCTTTTTATTTACCTGTGTGATCACTCCCTTCTTTATTAAATTGTTCTTCTGTTTTATTGCCTCTGCTTCCATAAATCACGAGCACACACTTGGGCTGTCCTCGGTATTCGGTTAAGTAACGTTAGCCTTGTTCAGCCAGTCTGAGCAGCAGAAGCAACGCGAAGAGAGAGGGGCATCCATCACGACCTGCTCTTTCATTTCTGAAACTCGAACTTTGCGCAAAGCCGATTTTCGTGACGTCACTACTTGGTCAGGCGCGCTCGCGGCGTCACAGCAATCCTAGGAGAAGAGCGCGTGACGTGAGCCGAGCCGAGCTGCAGGCAGGCAGCCAGATAGGCTGTCGGGAAGCGGCAGAGCGACGCAGAGTTGCGGCCGGCGAGTCCGGCTCCTGTCAGTGCTCTACAATAGGTGGCAAACGCAGCGAGTGCAGCTCTGTATGAGGCGCCGTTCAGGAAAAAAATCGTCATAGCTCTGGCCCCGGCACGCTGTGCACCTGCACCGAGTCGGTTTCGAGAGCACGGCCGAGTAGAGATTCCGAATGGATGAGGCAGCAGAGCCAAGCCCTGTGGAGAGGAGCACAGGAGGCTGCTACGTCGGGGCAGAGGTGCTGGAGGAAGACGAGGACGAAGCACAGTGGCTGGAAGGCGGTGGCTCAGGTGAGAGAAATCGGAGAGCGCGAGCTACGAATGTCTTTAGCGGAGCTCGGAGGCTACTAGTCTGGTTCGACTGGCCTGGCGTTAATTCCTGTGGCGCTGAACGCGATGAGGCGGACGACACAGATGTCAAACCGCGGCTTGAAGCCTGGAGGCCCAGTGGCCCGTGTGTTTATAGCTGAGGGTTTATGTGTACCGGAGCTGCCGAGGTTACGTGCAAAATAAATAGCTTCTTAGTGTCGTTACCCGAGAAAAGACGACAGGGTGCTTATACATTGGGAAGAGTGGGGATGTTGGTGTATGTCAGCGAGGAGAGGGCTGCCAAAGTATTGGACTAGAGATTCCTTTGGGAGCTCGGGGGGGGGGTGAAGCGAAGTGGGTTCCAGGCCCACTGGTAGCTTTTCTGTCGGTGGGTTGATGAAAAAAGGCTGTTTGTTGGTTGTATAGCTCCTGATGTGGATGTAATGAGGAAAAAAAAAGATTCCACTAATAAGGGAGGTCCTAAAAATGAAAATGTCATTTAGTGTTGTTACTTTTTCTTTAAACTCCCCTCAAGTAACACTGGCTGAATCAGTTAATAGATGTTTGGTAAAGATGCAGTGCCTATGAATATCATAGCTTTGGAAATAGGGTTAAGAGGAAGATACTTAATGCTGGTGTATTGGGGGAGGAGAAAAAGTAGCATCTGTCACTTCAGCAGACAGATGATGGGGGATGTCCTTTAGTCTAAGTGTATTGAGACTAGGTTAAAAAAAAGTATTAGGGAAAAAAAAAGTGCATCTTATCTACTGGGAACAGTGAAAGGGAAGCCAAATTACTAATAACTGTTTGGGCTCCTTGGGGAGTGAAAGTTGAAAAGAAATGTTTCAGTTCCTGTCATAACCTATTGTTTGGGGCGAACCTTTTCATATCGGCTGTACAAGTTGTTTGGCACAAAAATTTTCATATTGGGTGTACAGTTCTTTTTGCAGAAAGAGTGCTTGTTAAACTCATGGATGTCTGCCATTTATTGTTTCCGTTGGATAACTTTAGAAGGCATTAACAGAAGAGACAGCATTGGGATAATCAGCTACTAGATGCAAATGCTATCAATGTCACCATAATAGCTGCTCAAACAGGGATCCTAGTGTTTTGGCGTTATGGTGTCTTTCAGAAAGGTGGGTTAAAGAATTCTGTCTCTTAGTTGAATGACCATGTAAAGAAGATGAAGAGTAAATACCAGCATCAGGGGTGTAAGATGATAAGGTGCATGCTTGCCAACAGGATTCTAAATGTGGGTATGTATTTAGGTCAAAGAAGGGGCAATTTAATGCCTTGATCGGTTTTGGTGTTCTTTGCGAAATAGGAACTGAGAGAATGTGGTTGCCGATTGACATAGGGATTTGAATATTTTTGTGCTTGTATTTGACTTGGGGGTCTAGTGGGATAAAAGCCAATGTAATAGTCAATGTTATGGACTCTTGGGGGGTAAAGATTGAGCATACCTGCATAACAGATCTAATAATGGCTTCCCCTTTGAAGGTTTGGGTAGCTCATTGTGTCACTAGAGATAGAGAACTAATAGAACCTGATAGGCTTAAAAATGGTTTCTGTTGATTGTAGTAGTGTTGTTGTTGAATGATGTTAAAATTTTAATTATTGCAAATTTTAATGATTACATTTCAATGACTGGCTTTTCTCAGACTAGAAAGAACTAAGGTAAGAATGAGTAGTTCAATGTGTGAGGAATATAATGGAGAGGAGAATTAGTTAAATAGAAAGGATAGTTGTGGAATCAATATGTTGTGTTTGTGAAAAGAAAAACAGTCTGAGGTGGTTTAAACATGCAGTGAGTTCTCCAGAGAATAAATGAGTGTATAATGGTGCAGGTATGGAAGCACAAGTAATAAGAGAGGTTGAAAAAGCTGTGAATGAAGTGAAAATAATTTATAAATTTAGATGGTGAGGCAGTCAATTCTGGTAATCTAGGTTAATAAACCAAAATTTATGGATTTTTTCTGAGAAATTATAAGAAGGGGTTAGCTTGTGTGTGTCAGATACATAGTGCTTAGTAGACAATTAGTGGAAAGTGAATGACAGTATCACAACGCCATGTAAACAATTGTGACTACTCTTCATAACCTTTCTTTACCTGTGTAGTTTGAGGTAGAAAATCAATTTCTGTCAAGTTAAGATTTTGATGGTGTGTGAACCCAAAATAGTGCAGTAACAGTTCTTTCTTTACTGCAAGAACCCGTCATCATTTACTGAAATGTAGAGTAGATTCTCAAGGTGTGCTAAATGTAATATTAGGGTGGAAACACAGTTGGGAGTGGGAACTATCACTTACATTGCAATCAACACACGACTAATAAATCAGTTTAACATTCAGGAATTAATTTTCTAATCTTATTAAGTTCAGGGTCATGACGAGCTAGTGCCTAACTAACTAGCATCAGGCATAAGGTGGGTATGAGTGCTGGACGTGAAGCCAGTCTCCTTTAGCGCATATTTGATCATATTACACAATGTTGTTTTACCGTGACCCATTAAACTAACCTCCATGCCTTTGTTAAGTGAGATTAAATCCCAAGAAGACATGTGAAGAACATGCAACCTCAACACTGACAGCATAATAAAGGCAGAATTGAAAGACAGGTTAAATATAATGTGTGCAATGCATACTAAGAAGACATTGTAAAACAGATGGGTTGATATTAAATATGTGAATGTGTCTTGCATCCACAAATAAAATGTTCTGTGATTTGTGTTCAGGTACAGTAATTTGCCTAATGGACATCATCAGATAATTGGCAAAGCATGCAACAACGTTTTTTCTAAAATGAGCCTCTAAAGTAGAAGAACATAAACCTTAGAAATATCAGAGTAAGTCTCACACAAATTTGTTGGCAGTTTGACTTCTTCTTTTAGCTACAGCAAAATACAGTAGACCTTGCAATCATGTTTTTCCCCCAGAGGTTTGTTTTCCTGAATCAGAAGCTAAAGTAGACTACTTTAAAATCTCATGAGCAGCAATATTATATCCATGTTATTCAGCAGTATAATTGAATCTGATAGATACATTTCAAACTGAAGTAGTTATTTTAGATAAGGAATACAGAAGTTTCAAAGTAAGCTAGCTGTGTTAACTAAATGTTGCACCAGAAAGTGAATTAGCATATGCAAGTAAGAATTTTACTGTACTCTGTACACATGACGATGATGTTCCTATAAAGCTATATTTATATAAAAATAAAGCCAGATTAACCTGTGGCTCCCAGGTGTTCCCACTTATCCTATATGAATCTAAACACTATACATTGTCTAAGCGTGTATATGCATATGTATACCAGAAAAGTATACAATTAGTTAAATGATAAATAGTTACCCATAAACATTAACCATACCCATAATAGTTACCGATAAGCATTTGTGTTAGCAGAAAAATGTTAATTCAAAATTTTCTATCTATCTGTCTATCTATCTAAACATAATAGTGTAGCAATAAGCTAATTCTGCTTCAAATGCTGATGCAAGTTTACTTATATTGTAAGTTTTGGAGGATTTATTTATTATGGCAAAAAGACAAAAACTACAACAGTGAACACCTTTGAATTGTTCACAATATTCAATGAACAAATGCATTTAAATGTATGTTTTCTTTTGATTTATTCTAATATGATTCCAGCAAAAGTACTGATTTTTTTGCCGTCATCATATAATGAGCATGAGCAAAAGCAATGTCTTTATTTTATATAAAGCAAACCATTTTATTGGGAAGAGATGTATCACTGCTACATCCATTCTAGATAACTGGCTACTGAAGTCTGAAGTTCTGAAATAGCTTTATTCCTTCCCCACCATTTTGAAAAGGAATAAATGGACATTGTAAACTGGACACAAACAAAAGGTAATGTAAACAAACTGTATTTAACCTATTAAGTTGGGAGCCTTGGAAGTAAACAAAATGCCTCGAACTCAACAGGTGCAGGAGAATAAACCCTATTTGGAATAAATGGTGCTTCTTTCCCCTTTATAAGGAGAATCTGGCCCATAGGAGATTGGCCCTTGGCTTTAGTGGCTGTCAGAAGGGAAAAAGAATGCAAGGAAGCAACATTCTCCACTGGTTTCATATCTCGTTGATTCAGTGTGCGGGACGTTAATATAAAGATACTAAATTCTGAGCAATGAGAAGCACCATATCATATTACAGGGCCACCTTAGTTTTGCTAGAGCCTATCCCAGGAGCACCAGGTGCAAGGTGCAATATAGAGAGAAGCTGATATCCAGCAATTGGTTTTAAGTATTTGAGAAAATTGATCTTAAATTGTATGTAAATGCTGCTGATGTATGAGTGTTACTTTTTCAAGTGTTTTTAAATGTTAGCTTTTAACCTGTTGTGCTTCTCTCAATAAATACCTTAGGGATTAAACATAAGCATTATGTCAATCCTAGTTATGAAAAAAAAATTATATTTCAATAGAATGAAAGGAAGGGGGAAAAGGGCCTGTGCAAATATTTTTCCAAAAAACATACTGTAGTAATAAGAAGAACTTTAAGGGTAAAATTTGTTGTTTTGTGTTCATTCCTGTCTTTATGTATTTTTTAAGCATTGCCACTGAACTTTGTTAGTGCTTTTACTATAACCTAGTCCCATCATTCAGTGGTTTTATGATTTTGTTTACTTGCATAGTTCTTTACACATGTATTTCCAAGTTACTTTGCATAAATGTATCTCCTTAATAAACAATGTTAGGTCCAGTTTGGATTCATTTGTCATGTGACTTTTGAGGCTGAATTATTTAATTCTGTGTACTTTCATCCCACACTTTAATACAATTACCATAGTCATTCAGACACATCTGCTCCTTCATGATCTTTCTGAATGGGAAGTGTTAAGGATGACAGCTTATGCAATTGCCTCTCAGTTTCACAAGAAACAGGGCAGGTTCAGACTGAGCTATGAAACTGCAGAGAAGTGCTGGGAGTTTGCTTCCTTGTTGCTGTTTCTGCCATCCTTGTTTAGACAGCACTCTATCTTCACTGAACTAATGCCATCTAAGCAGGTTAATTAGTGTGGGGTTTCATCATACAAACAGTATTTTGAGAAATGGCAGATTATGTTGAAGTGGCTAGGCAAGAAAGGTTCAGTTTCTAACGTACACAATCAAATTGGAGTCACAAAGATAAATTCATTCTGCTCGACTTCCCTGACATAATTCTGAATTTGCAGGCTCTGTGCAAAGACATGACATTTAATCAATCAAGAAGGTTAACGTCAAAAGGAAAAAAAACACCCTTTGATTTAAAGATTGTTTGACATCAAAACCTTTTTAGGGGTCATGGGCTGGCTTGTTGCTGTGAAGTGTTAGTCATGGGGTGTGGCATGTATTACTAGAAATATCAAAACAGTGGCCAAAGGATTCATAGTCTGTATAGTCTTACCTTACAGGGCAGCAGCAGAAGCTAAATAAACTCCCTCTGATCCATTGCCTAATCCATTCAGAGTGCATTTTGTATTTCCAAGCTGTTTAGCAAGCTCAAGCTAGATAGAATTTTAGTTCACAGAAGTGCTTATTAAAGTCTCAATGTTTTTTAAAGGGTTTTGGATTCAGATGAACAGACACTGACTGGAGTAAAATGAAGCTGTTTGTCCAATGTCATTCACAACTGGTCAGATTTGTTTTCATAAATGCAATTTTTGTAAATATAGGGTTTTGATAATGTTTTTTGACAATGACTGTTCAACTTATATTTTGTGAATACCACTTAACTTTTTTTAATACACACTAATACATTTTATATTTTCCCAATTTTATTTAAACTGTAATTATTTTTTTATAATCTTAATTCAATACCTTAATATAATATGCATTTAATGACGCTTCATTTGAGTCTTGAGGTTACTGAAATCAAGCATTGAATTTTGCTACTGGATTGGTTCCTTCTTTGATCTAGAACCCATGCCAATCTGGGCATGTCTCAATGAGGCTGTAATTACAGTGCAACCACTTATTGGTGTTGGCCTGTATCAGCCTGCAAGTGACAATCCTGTACTCAAAACGTCAATTCTGTTTAGTTCTTTGATTTGGCATTGTTTAGTTACTAAAAATGTTATAAAAACTCAAGTGTACTAAACTAAAAATATGTACTTGCTGACAATGTGCATGTAGCATAAGTTGGAAAATTTGATCTATACTACAAGTGCTATAGATGTCAAAAACGAACATGTGTAGCGTGAGGGAAAAAAATAAAAATTAGAAGAGTATTAAAAGCAGCAGTAGGACAATTATCCTTAAGTCTATTTTTGTGCCTGTGTAATCTTATTCGGTGTTTGAGAAGTTTGATTATACGCCAGCAGTATTGGGCACAATTTAGTGGCAGTAAAATTGGTTAGTATTTAAAGTGAACAATTAGCATCAAGGTAATTTGCTTTGTATCTTTCTTGTAAAAATGTATGTAAATGTATGTCACTTGTCTGATATCAATGTAAAATTAATACTTTGGAGAATTTTTTTGGTAATAGAAAAATATCTGGAACTAGGCTTTCAGTCTCTTTTCATTTCTTGCCTCTGGTTCCTGATGTTACTGGAGGGCTAGGGGTGAGCACCTGA
Source organism: Erpetoichthys calabaricus (assembly GCF_900747795.2). Taxonomy (NCBI): domain Eukaryota; kingdom Metazoa; phylum Chordata; class Cladistia; order Polypteriformes; family Polypteridae; genus Erpetoichthys; species Erpetoichthys calabaricus. The sequence goes on from NC_041405.2 coordinate 134,085,653, forward strand.
GGCCATGGTTTAACCCTGAACACCTATTAAGCCTTGTTTCCTTGACTCTCTTAGTAATTTTGATTAAAAGTATACATTGTACTGTTGAGTTTTATTTATGTGGATGTTTGTTTTTTCCATCCATCTGTTTTCCTTCTTTACTGGATAAGCTGAAGTACAGATATTTTAAAATTACTTTTTAATTATTATCATCTGTACTTCTTTTTGCACCATTTTAAAAATAAACCCTTGATAATATTCAGTGTCATCATAGGACACACTTTATATGCTCAAAATGTTTCTTGAGACATAAGAAAAATCCGAACTTCCAGAGTAAACCAATGCAGCAAGGGAGGATTTGCAAGTTCCGTATAGGATAAGAATGGGCCATCAATTGAACCCAAGCCTTTCATGGTTTGTGGCAGTAGCAATAACCATTAAATTATGAAAAACATTGAGATCAGTTTAATAAGATTTGATGTTTAAATGCTAAAACTTTTATAGGACTAAGTGTAGGATTTTTAAAAACCCACTATTGCTGTAACATTAGTACTGTATATGTAAAAATATGTGAGTTTGGGATTAAGCTCTGCACTTATGTATTAAATCTGTAGTATTAAAGGGAGAACTGAACTTTGTGGTAAAATCTTAAGAATGGTGTAGTGGAGTTAAATATGATTTGCTACCTGTGATTAAAATAAAAACTATACAAGTGCAGATAATGTTTTGAACTAAAACTAAATTTAATTCTTCTCTCAGTAGACAGATATGGCTATATAGTATTGAATGAGCTAGTAATCTCATAACAATGACTTGGCTATATTTTGAGCCAGATGTTGGTAGTTACTATTTATCAAGAATACCTGGGGCAACTTTAAGAACTTCTGGGAGATATTTTAACATGATTTGCCTTCCTGGTAGTAATGGTTATGAGACAAGGACCAATTCTGAACAGGGTGGTGGCAACCAATGGCTGATCTCAGTACAGTGAAGCTATAAGGAAAAGTGGCTAATTCCTTCCCCATTCAGAATATTATTGTTTTGTTGGGTATCATGTGGTCTAATTTTGATTATCATTAAAGAGTCACAAATGAGTCTTTTTGCAATCATCCATCTAACCATTATCCATGTATATAATCCAGTCTGTCCCATGAACATTCAATTGATTGCCACTTGTGTATCTGAGCTTTTATTTATTGTGTATTAGTACCTCCACTGACAACAATGTAGCCTTCAGTGCTGTGCATCTTAAAAAAAATCTGTTTGAGATACATTTCTGCAGATGTATGCATCTGGGATCACAGGAAGGAATGGGCTGGTTTATACAAATATGTTTGAATATAACTGCACCAGCAGTTCAGTATTTCACTGTGGGAAATGAAAGGTATAGGTAATAGAAATAGTAAGGAAGCAGGAGGGCTCAGGGCAGTTTGTGTGTGTGTAAATGTTTTTATGCTTTTAATAGCATGAATCAAATTGATGCAAAGAGTTTGTAGACAATCGCTACAACAGTCTTTAAAGTGTTAGCTTTAATAGGGGGCAGATGATAAGCTATAATTTTGTCTCTTGTGTATATGTTAATTACTCTCCATATAATAAATATTTTCTGACAGATACAATGCATGTACATAAGTTTATTAAGTATTTCAATTTTATATACACGGTAATAGTTGAATTTTGATTTATGACTTATTTAGCAATTTGCAGTTACACACTGAAAACTATGCTTTTTATACTTTCCTGTGTATGATGTATCAATGCATTAATTGAGTAAACTTGCTTAATATGCAAATTATTATATTTGTCATAAAACAAGAGCATCACAGATTTTAGCAAAAAAAAAAAAACAATGAAAACCTTAGGTTGACTCCAGGCAAATTCTAGTAAATATTCTGAAATTCAAAAGCTTTGTTATTATCCCACTCAAATTGTTCTCATAATGTACCCAGAAAAAAAGCCTTATAAAAATGTGGCACATTAAAGTCATTCAGAAATGCTTTAAATTCAGTCAGTTTTTATGAAAATGAAGTGATGTTACTAGCTGCGGTACACATCATGGCTTAAAGTTTAACAAGCACTACGCAGTGCATATCAGTGCAATTCCAGAATATATTTAATTGAATATTGTTCCTTGTTGTGGTTGTGAATTGACTTGGGATAGAAAAGTTCAATTTCGAACACTTGTCTACGGGTATTTTTAAGGCAGCATCTGGCTGGCATGAGGTTTCCAGGAACAGAGATAAAACCAAGTTTGCAAAGGCAAGTGACAGTTCTTTGACTGATCTCCACAAGGTTGAGTGACCCTCATTGGCAGATGAAGAGCCCCTAGACATGCAATTTTCAGAAGTTAAAGGACCGCTAAGGGCATTAGACTCTGTCCTCTATTGGCTTCTGCTGATTATCCTCCAAGGTACCGTGACTTCTCACACTGTCAGGCCTTTTTAATTTCTCACTGACAGCGTGGTTGTCTCATTCTCACACACATGCACACAAAGGTCTCTAGTCCTCTGCCAAATTGTTGGTGGCCCTGCTGGACATCCTTTCACAATTTCCATGTGATATGGTTACAAATAAATAGTATAGCAGAAACATTAAAAATGCTGTTAAAATATAAACATCATTCTAAACATGCAAAAACAGTGTAAATCATTTTATCATATTTATTTGAAATTCTGAAGCAGTGAATTTTTATTAAATTGAAAATAGTTCAATAGCAGTCATTGTAATTAAGAGCATTCTCAAAGCAACATAATTCAATTCACTATCACTGAAGGCTGGAGCCTGTCACGGCAGCACTGGGAGCAAGGTATGTAATAGTACCGGACAGGTTATCAATGCATTGCCAGGGCCACTCACATGCAAACACACACTTAGACACAAGGATTAAGTTTGAACCACCAGTTCACGTATCAACACCCTGTTGGAGATGTTCATGGACAACAGGAAAATTTAGGAAAAGAAAGCATTACAGTTTTTACCTTGAGACTTATTTTTTGAAGCAGTCCTGTTTCTGTGTATTAGCCCGTAATGTTTTTATATTCAACCTATTTTACTCTAATAAAATACTGCCAATACTGATGCTCTGTGCAAGAAAGGACAGAGCCGACTATACCTCCTTAGAAGGTTGGCGTCCTTCAACATCTGCAATAAGATGCTGCAGATGTTCTATCAGACGGTTGTGGCGAGCGCCCTCTTCTACGCGGTGGTGTGCTGGGGAGGCAGCATTAAGAAGAAAGACACCTCACGCCTGGACAAACTGGTGAGGAAGGCAGGCTCTATTGTTAGTATGGAGCTGGACAGTTTAACGTCTGTGGCAGAGCGACAGGCGCTCAGCAGGCTCCTATCAATTATGGAGAATCCACTGCATCCACTAAATAGTATCATCTCCAGACAGAAGAGCAGCTTCAGCGACAGACTGCTGTCACTGTCCTGTTCCACTGACAGATTGAGATCATCGTTCCTCCCCAAAACTATACGACTCTTCAGTTCCACCCGGGGGAGTAAACGTTAACATTTAACATTATACAAAGTTATTGTCTGTTTTTTACCTGCATTATTATCAATCTTTAATATTGTTTATTGTATCAGTATGCTGCTGCTGGAGAATGTGAATTTCCCCTTGGGATTAATAAAGTATCTGTCTATCTATCTATCTACATTAAAGCGTTATTTCATCTTGGCATGTTGTTTGCCATCTTACTCTTCTTCAAGAAACAGTATACAGCATGTTATCTGTCTTGTTCAGGAAACTTTTTTTAATACAGTAGGCCAAAACTTGAATGAGATGGTAATTGGGTTAATGTGTTTCTTTTTTTACTACTTATTTTGGTTAGTGGCATATGTGGAGGAAATACATCTTGAGCATTTTCAGGTGGAGGCAAGCATTAAGGCATATGTGGCAATTGCTTAATGAATGTGGCAGTTGTTTAATGAATGTGGTGATGCATTGCAGGGACCATTGTCTGTTCATCTGCCCAGAAAGCAACTGTAAATACGCAACTGCAGGAAACCCTGCATGTCAAAAATAATGGGTACATGATTTTTGTGATCTGAAAAGTGTTGTCATTTTTTATGCTTCTTTAATCATCCTCTTTAATAAAATCCCTTTGTGCGTCCAGGTGTCCGTGTGTGTGTGTCTTCTGGTAAAGTGCGCATGCGTGGGGCACGGTGCGATGCGCGATATTACTGTCAGAGAAAGTTAGAGGTGTTTTACGGAAATACAAACCAATATTACTGCGAGAGGAAATTAAAGGTACACAATACAGTGACGCATATTACAGCCACATACAAGCCAGTATTATTGTCAGAGGAGATTAAAGGCATATTACCAACGTGCACGCCTGTATTACCGCCAGAGAAAATTAAAGGTATATTACGTATGTACAAGCCAGTGGACGTACAAGACAGTATTAAAGACACACAATACACGGCGGCAACCCACGAAGAACGGTCAGCTCAGCAAGTAAACATCAACAAAAGAAAGGCTGAAAGAAAGAAAAATACGACCAACAAAAAGAATGAGATCAAGGACCCTTTCCATTTAATATAGACTGTTCCTACTAATGTTTATGCACTACTGTTCTAGCGCCCGTTATTGTAATGGGCTAAATGACTAGTCATAAAATAAGACTGGATCTTTAATGATTTTCTTCTTCAAATTACTTTTATGAAGCAGTCATCTTGTAATAGTCTGCGATGGTGTTTTAAATATTGAGTACATTTGTAATGTTACTGTGTTGCAGCCGCATTGAAATGGCAAGTTCTGAAAGTGGTATCATGTTGCTGGTATCCAAGAAAGTGAAGCTTAAATACTGCCATATTATTGGGGGGGGGGGGGGGGGTGGGGGTTGGGGGGAGACTATAAATGGATATCGTAGTCTGCTAGACTACCAGCTTTGCAAACCTGGTAGTCCAGGTACACCTTCAGGAAGCCCAGCTTTATGTATGAGGTGAAGGGTTACCTGCAGTGGTTATTTAGTAAAGCTTTGTTGTGCACGATTGCATATTTGGCATCTTGGAAGAGAATTTTTTAGAAAATGTATTATGTTTAAAGGATTATATCATATTAATGCGTGATTTTTTCCCAATGTATACAAAGATATTTTATCAAAAATTAATTGAAATTCTGTGTTTATAATGTATTCTTAAAATTTGTTTTCAGATGTAATTTAGACTCAACCAATTGATTTCTGTGTCAAATACATCGTCACTTTGACTTTCACAGTTATTCTAACGTGCAATATGTCCTTAACAGTGTCATACACCTTTAATTAACCACAGTCAGTGAATTATGTATAGAGCTGCATTAAGATGGTCCACATGTTACTAAAGATGAGGTTTAGTAACATGGAGTTACTAAAAAGAAAAAGCATCTTCACACTGTAATTTTTGGTCTAATATAAGGAGCGTTTTCCCAGCCATTAGTTTACCTGTTAGGTGCCCAGACTAAATACATGGCAGTTAATGGTATCTAATTTTTATTTTTTAATGAGATTCAGTGTTCTCCCCAGAAATTTTTCCCAGCTGGGTGGCGTGGGACGGGAAAATTTGGTGGTGGGGAAAATAAAATGTGCACTATTTTTATTAGTTAATGATTATTAATTATTTTCCAATGCTCAATATGACTTCCTTTTTTAAGGTTTGACACTTGTGCCAGAATATTTTTATTAAATTTAAGAAGTATCCAATTCAGGATCCTGCAACCCTAACAAAAATTGTAAATAACAATTGTTCTGACATAAACCAAGAGGCACAAGTATTGTTGCTGTCAGGAAGAAAAGTGAAAACAATGAATAAAAAGAATGGGAAACCTAATGAAGAAAAATTAAATAATATTCTTCAAAGCCAACTTGCAAATGCAGAAGGTGTCTTCAGTTAAATATTTATTCTTCTTTTCTTCCAAGAAGCACAGTTGTCTGCAGCTTTCCCATAATCAAAGTCCCCAGGATCTGGGCCCTCCAAGGAGATCAGCATCAGATCTTGATCCTTTTAAGGGCAGAAAAAACCCTTTCACATTCAGCTGTGATCACTGGGCTCACTAGCCCAACATGAGCTAGTTTTTTTAAATTTGGAAATGCCTCTTTGAGCTCTGATGTCGTTGTCATTTTTAGTAAAATCTGTTTTGGACCGAAGTCTTTGTATGATTGACTTCTGACTTCTTGACTTTTTTGACACAACTGTCCATTCTTGCCTCCTATTATTTTAAAATTGGAGGGCTACCATTTTTGGAGTAGTGATTGAAAATAATTTCAGCAGACTCATTTGAATTGTTTGTTTCTTCATTGAAAACGTTTGAAAAGCTGGAAATAATTGGCATGTCAGGGAATCTTGCATCTAGGTGCTTGATAACTGTCTGTAGATATTTATCATATATTGCAGTTTTCAATGACATTACATCACTCTGTGTATAAACAATGAGGAGATTTGACCATTCTTCGGCCAGACAATGATGAAGGCTTTGAAAATATCTCCCAGGAGTGTCTTTCAACTCAATGATAAAAATTTTGTGGCGAGCAAAATTGGCTCAATTTCGGTAAGATTGACATCTTGCCTTTGCCAAGCCTTAGATAAGTTGGACAACAAAGGTAATAGGTCTGAAAGCATCATCAGAGAGGGAACAAAATTGTATGTTTTAATACATCTGCTTAATCCTTTAGCTGTGATGTAATTTCGTTCAATGGCCTCTCTTTCCAGCGCAGCTATGACACTCATCATACACTGTCGTAGTGACTGTACTACAGTGTCATGAGACAGCCATCTAGTGTCACTGGCCATTTTCAGCTTAATCTGGGGAATGTTCAGAATATTTTGTATTTCCGTTAAACCAGCCATTCTAACTGAAGAATTTTGGAAGAAATAGAACAGCTGCCTTAAGATGTCATTCAGTTTTGTTAAATAAGGTACAGCAGCTGCTGCTTGGGCACTTACAAGGGTTCAATTGGTGGTTTACACAGTGGCAGTTGACCAAGAGTCCAGATATTTTATCTTTAAGTAGTTTTGCCACACTTTTCTTTTTCCCAATCATAACAGCCGCTCCATTTGTCCCTAGTCCAACCAGATTAGCAGTTTTCAAGCCTAGAGTGCCCATAGTCTCACTCAGTGTGTTGGTTATAGTCTCCGCTTTGCCATCGGTCATATTGCGGGTTGATACAAAACTAATTCTGACCTCTCTAGTGACCTGGCAAACATATTTAATGTAAATAATTAATTGTTTTACAACTGAGATGTCTGTGGTTTCATCACACAGAATACTGAAACATTTTTCAGCGTGTATATTTTTTAGTATGTTAGACTTTATTTCTGATGCTAAGACATCCAGCAGGTTTTGAATTATTCTTTCAGAGGTGTAATATGCATTTTTACCAACACTGAGATGTTGTAAAAAGGAACAACCCATTTCTTTACAGTGTTCCAACAGCTTTTCAAACAACGTTGTACTGTATGTGGCAACTCATTTTTTGCCAACCAATACATGGATCTTAAAGCTCCCACAAAGGCATCTCTCTAAGTTATTTAACACAGATACAGATCTTTCAATTTGACCGATTCCAGTTTGCTGTAGTACACGCTTTCCTAAAAGGTCAGCAGAAGTCTCAATGTGCATTTAACTTTTTTCATGGTCCAGCAAACTTTCTTTTCAAATTCTTGTGCATGGCACATTTACCCAAGATAACTCCCACCTTGGAGGGTGTTTGTTTGAATATTTCATGCACAATAAACACCACATACCATTTTCTTTAACCATTAGCCAATCATAATCTTTAAATCATTGTTTGTTTATGCCGGATAAGCAGTGCTTAGATTTATCAATTGGCAGAGTGTTTGCTGAAGAGACTTCCCTTGATGGACCAGCCTCTGCAATGTCTTTGTCCGAAATTGCCAAATCAGGAGTTGACACCGCACCTTTATTAGTTTGTGGCGCATCTTTTCTGAAATAACTGAGCAGTGTTGTTTTCTGAACACTTTTGTTACTCATGTTGGTAAAACGTTTGGAAAAAATTAAAAGTACCTATGAATAAGACTCAGTATGAGCAAATATAAAAACGGCAGAGAGAGTCACTTTAACAAAAAACACAGTGAATGCTACAAGGATTTTTGCACACAGAACACAACTAATGCTTAACCCTTAGGAATTGTTTATACTTCACACTCAGAACACGTATGTGCCCGCATCATGGCTGCCACGCATTCTGAGCATTCATTTGATGCGTCCTCTGAGCAGGTCCTCAGAAATTAATGTGACGCGTGCGCGAGTTGCAGTACCATCAAAAAGTCAGGGGGCGCAGTGTGGTAAAAGTTGGAATGTGACGTCAGAGTCTCTGTTTACTATCTACATGTGACAGAAAACTGCTTTGCAGATCCTACAAGATCGGTGTACGTGCTTCGATATTTGATAAATGGTTCGATGTGGTGAAACAAAATGTCGACATACAGATGTATTCGTGGTGCTTTTATATTCAAGTGTCGCATATTCACAATCGTAATGACACGATACGTTTTAAAAGTCTCACATACCATCTTCTGTGCTGTCTTTTTTTCTAGGGCTTCCTCTGCTCCTGACAGCAGCGAATCACCAGCAATAGATGGCCACACTGAGCACATTAAATGTATGATATTCCAACTCTCTGCACATTTAGAATCCTTAGATTTATACTTGATATCACTTTCATGATGAAAAGCATTAAAGTATGTATATTACATTTTACAGATAAATCGGTAATTTCGTTTAAATGATGAATACTGTTAATAATTACACACATGGGGGTGACACAGTGACGGAGCATTAGCGCTGCTGTCTTGCAGGGAGTCACGTCACTGATATTCCCTGCCTGGAGTTTACATGTTTTCCTGCTGGGTTTCCTCAGTGTACTCCAGTTTCCTTCCAAAGATATGCAGATTTGGTGCCGCTAAAATGATGCTAGCGTATGTGTGTGCTTGTTTTCACCTTGCGATGAGCCGAGGCCTCGTCCAGGGATTGTTTCTCACTCGTGCCCAATGCTTGCTGGAATGGACACATCCCTGGATTTAATCAATAAACATCCTTTTCACAGATATTGCAGTACGGTGTCATTGGAATTTAATGGGTGCTCCAGGCAATTCACAACACAGCGAAGCCGAACCTGTTCTCACTGTGTTAATATCTCACGCTGCCACCTGGTGGATTCCTCCAGATGTGCGCAAAGTACGTGCACAAATATAAACACTACAACGCTTGCGTAGCAGGAGCATCTGCTGCAGCATGCGTCGCATTGCGTGAAGTATAAACCCAGCCTTAAACCTCTGGAACTGGCTATAGTCGGTTCCCAATGCAATTTGCCAGTACGCTGGAGCCGAGTGTATTCATCAAAGTACATTCGTTGAACGCCGCAACTGGCTAAAGTCGGTTTCCAGTGCAATTTGGAAGCACGCCGAAGCCGAGTATATGTGGCGACATACATTTGGTGATGTACATTCATTGAACTCCGCAACAGGCTAAAGTTGTTTCTCAGTGCAATTTGCCAGCATGCCAGAGCCAAGTATATTCGGTGATGTATATTCATTGAATGCTGCAACCGGCTATAGTCGTTTCATTACAACTTGCCAGCACGCAGGGGCCAAGTATATTCAGCGACGTACATTCATTGAATGCCACAACCGGCTATAGTTGCTTCACAGAGCAATTTGCAAGCACGCCGGAGCTGATCAGTCAGTTTCGTATATTCGTTGAGCACCAGCTCTTGACCACTGCCGGCCCCGGCAGCACTGCACCCTCACTGTCTCTGGGATTCAGCTGCTGCACTAGTCTAGCCTGCAAGCATCCGCGCTTACCTCTGTATGCTTGCGTGCAGCCATTTCAAGTGCAGTTGGCTCAGTGATTTACTGAATTTCATCCTTGGCGTCAGTTGCACCTTGTACATATTGTTCCAGTAGTTTTTTTTAATAGTTTTTACAGTTCATTAGCAGTTTGTAAAATGATCAGTGTTGCAGTAATTGTGATGCTCTTTGCATGAAAAAAATGTGTTCCATTAAAATTTCACTTTTTCTTTGTGAATTGTGATGTTTACTTAAAAAGTGCAGGAAAAAAGTATTTGGCATCCAGGGATTCATTAACCCCCAAGTATGTGGCGGTTTAAGGGTTAAACAACTGTGTATTTATGTGTGTGTGTGTGCGTGTGTATATATATATATATATATATATATATATATATATTCTATTTATTAGAGGTTTGCTATGTACTAAACAAGAAGAGAGCAGCTGTATGCTTAGTGGCACTACACAGACTGCGCTGACACTGAGAACAGAGACGTCACTTCCTGGTGCCCTTTTTCTGATATCTGACAGGCTGGTCTTTTTTATTTTATTATTTACACTGACTCTGCATACACTGTAATCCTGAATGCTAATAGAAGTTGTTATAGGTTTGTAACACCTTCTTTTAACATATCACAGCAGTCCTCCTCTCGCCCGTCCACCTCCTCATACTCTTTGCTTGTGAACTCCGCTCCGCCTCGTCCCTGCTATTAGCTTGTTTTAGCATGCAGTGATCGACAACACCCCACCCCGCCAATCCCCTCGCCACTTGTGATCCTGCTTCTAAAATATTTGCCCGCTCGTCCCTTGCCATCTCTGCAGATCATTAGATCTGCCTGTGCCTGTAGATCTGCAGATGATAGGTGGGTGCTCACCTAAATTAGCCGGGCAGAGCGCCCGGCTAAAAGACGCTAGGGAGAACACTGGAGATTCCTCTGTATGAATGCATAAAGGAAGACCTATTTGTAATGGAGGATTACCACCTGTTTTCAAAAGGTTAAGGTCAATTTCCTAGTGCTGAACACTTAAATTGTGACGAGCAGTGTTGATACATTCAGGCCATCATCACATGTGATCAACAAGCTACTGAATATTTAAGGTACTTTTCTCAGAGGTAGCATGCCTGTCGGTTGAAAAGAGTTACCTGCTGTATCAGTGTATATTTTTATTTCCAAGTTGTACATTTCATGAAAAATCACTGCATCAGCATTTGTGAGATATTCCAGGTTGCCTAGTAAACAGTCTAATGTTACTGTGTTTTGCCATCTTTTCAATTCTAAAATTAGTTTTACCTGAAAACAAAGAACTTCTTTTATCTGTGGTTTCCGGATGCTCTCTGCAGGCAGCACAGTATGTTCTCTGACTTGGTTGTGATGCCGTCTACTCCCTGTAGTCATTGCTACTTTGCAGAATATCCTCCATATTTAATCCACTAAAAAAGTTCTTTCAGTATTTGAAAAGTTATTTTCTGTTTATTTTTGTCACAATACTGCTAGGAATTATGATTCCAGGTATGGTTTGGCTTGTCCTTTCCTGTTTTTTCTTGTATGCTAAATGACAAGAGGGTACAATTACCTTTTGGCATTCTTGCCCTCCTTTCTCCAGTTGCTTTACAGCTAACACTATTGTTTCCCTTGCTTGCTTTATAGACTTGCTGCGCAATTATGCTATACTGGTTGCTAGTTTGTGTGTGCGGGCAGACTCATTAACACAAAGCAGGGAAGGGAAGGAGAGTAAAATATTCTTGTGAATGGATGCTGTACATGATAAAGAAATGTACTTCAAATATTTTTTCATGTCTGTCTTCCACTTTGATGACCTGTTGCTTCATATTCAGCCCTTCATTTATCATTCTGACACTCATGTAACCAGCTTCTCCTTGAAATCAATTTTTAGGGTACATGGCACCACTACCTTATTGCCATGTAGTTGGAAAAAATGAATGCACAGCACACTGCAAAAGTTCAGCACATGTCGCCACATCTGATGTCATTTTTGCTTTGCTGTCCTTGCAACCAGCATAGATGTGTCAAGTATACACAAGGCTTTAGATGGGGGTTACGGGCAGTCTGGTGTACTATAAGCAGCTGTCTTTAAAAGGGACACCAAAGTTAAGATTGTACATGAAGAATTGGGTCTTTTGTTATTATCAAAGTTTGAGATTAAGAATATATTGCATAAACCAAAAATCCAAAACATCTAGTATCCCACTGGGCTTTGTGAGTTTGTAGTTTAGTTGTCCAATATTAAAAACTGATAGTTCCAGGTATCTGTACTACCAATTTGCCTACCCCTGTTACTGATGTTTACTTATGTATTCGTCCAAAACACTCCTTTTCAGCTCTTTTCTCCTTTTCCTAATTGTAGCTAAAGTACTCATTCAAACCTGCATAATCAATGTAGGTACATTTGTTGGGTTGCATTCGCTGTGCATTAAGAATGCAAATTCCTTTTACTTTAGGTATATGTACTACCTTTTTCAGAAGACAGGCTTAGAGTGCATGTACAGGCTTAGAAAAATAAAATAATAATAAGTGATACAACAGCATGCAATATTGCATACATACACTGGTCAGCCTTAACATTATAACCACTTGCCCAATATGGTGTAGGTCCCCCTTATGCTGCCAAAACAGTTCTGACCCATTAAGGCATGGACTCCACAAGACCTCTGAAGGTGTCCTGTGATATGTAGCACCAAGACGCTAGCAGCAGATCCTTTAAGTCCTGTAAGTTGTAAGGCAGGGCATTAATGGATCATATTTGTTTTTCCAGCACATTCCACAAATGCTTGATTGTATTGAGATCTGGGGAATTTGGGGGCAAAGTTAACACCTTGAATTCTTTGTCATGTTTCTCAAACCATTTCTGAACAATTTTTGCAGTCTGGCATGGCACATTATTCTGCTGAAAGTGGCCACTGCCATCAGAGAATACTGTTTCCATGAAGGGGTGTACTTGGGTCTGCAACAATCTTTAGGTAGGTGGTTTGTGTCAAAGTAACATTCACTTGAATGGCAGGACCCAAGGTATCCCAGGAGAACATTGCCTAGGAGTTCATCACTGCCTCCGCCAGCTTGCCTTCTTTCCATATCCTGCTGCCATTTCTTCCCCAGGTAAATGATGAACGTGCATCTGACCATCCACATGATCTAAAGTAAAATGCGATTCTAAGACCAAGCCTTCTTCCGTTGCTCCATGGTACAGTTGTGATGCTCACATACCCTTTATAGTTGCTTTTTTACGGTGGACATGGGTCAGAATGTTCTGACATCTTTCTTTCATGCGCATCATTAAGATTTTCAGCAATTTGTGCTACAGTAGCTCTTCTGTGGGTGTTAGACAAGATGGACTAGCCTTTGCTCCACATGTGCATCATTGAGCCTTGGCTGCCCGTGAGCCTGTTGCTGGTTCACTGGTTGTCCTTTCTTGGATCACTTTTGATAGGAACTAACCACAGCATACTGGAAACACCTCACAAGACCAGATGTTTTGGAGATGCTGTGACCCAATTGTCTAGACAGCACAATTTGGCCATTGATATAGTCACTTAGATCCTGACACTTACCAGTTTTTCCTATTTCCAACACCACCTTCAAGAACTGACTGTCCAGTTGCTGCCTAGTGTATCCCACCACTTGAGAGCTGCAATTGTAACAAGATAATCAATGTTATTCACTTCACTTTGTCAATGATTTAAATGTTATGGCTGATTGGTGTATATTCTATAGGTATACAGTAGTAAATTAATAAATGGAATGTTCTGCATAATATATGATAAAATACAACATCTTTCCTAACATAAGTATGACTTTTCTTTAAGTCTACTTAATCCTGTATATTGGGAAGGAACAGCCTGGCCATCAAGCCAGTGAAACAGTTCAAGGACAACACCAGGGTGCTAGCCTTAAAGGCAGAGTTTCAAAAGCCACATCTGAAATTGGCAAATAAAAAGAAAAGGGTAAAATGGGCAAAACAGCACAGATGGTGGGTGACTCGAAAAGAGTATTATGGTCAGCATCTTGGAGTCATCTTTCCACTGTTGCAGATGTTGCTGGTATTTGCTGTGTATTTAAGGAAGCAGTCACCTGAAGATCTGTAAGTCATCTGTTTCTTAAATGACAAACTGATGTGCTTATTCTGTTGTGCATCTATCTCTAATAAATCCAGTGTGCTCTTTTCTTTCCAGAAATTAGTGGACACCTTTGTATGTATTTTTCACGTTTCTGGCAATCTGTCACATAGAATAAGCTTCATTTAGCAAACCAACAATAGACTGGAATGTTTATTTAGAAACTGTTTGTTTTGGCCATTTTTGAACCCAGAAATGAACTTTAGAAATCACAGTTGCTTGCAATCTTGGAAAGACAGTTTACTTGCTTTACTGAACAGAATACCAGATTTCAGCTGTGTTGACACGATTATAAAGGTTTCTCTAATAATCTATTTGCAATTAAGCATCATTAATTAAGGAAGAGCTAATAGTGTTTACCTTTAGGGCACTGTAGTAATGGCTACTGACAATGGAGCTTTGCAGTTGTATATGGATAATACATTAGAAGTCAGTCATTTCAAGGAGTAGTATCAGCCTTTTGCAACACGAGTAATGTCTTGGCTATATTTTTAAATCCGTGTAACCATAACTCGATAAAGCATCAATTTCTATCAAAAATATCAACATATTTGGGTGATTACAAACTTCTGCATCCAGTGTATATCTTTGAGAAGTTGGAGGAAGATTGGAGCACCTGGAGAAACACTCATGCTGACACAGGGAGATGTGAGAACAGCACACAAGCAGAAACCAGATTTGAACTCGGGACACTGGATTTGTGAGGTAGTAGCACTGATCTCCACACTGTTGTGCCAGTTCAGCAGCATTCAATACTTAATAAATTGCAAGAAAACAAATTTTAAAGAAACCACATAAGTAACAAACTTATCAGTCATGGGGTTCAATTGACTTTTTTCCATTAATTGTATTTCAAGAATAGTATCTTATCCAGTAGATAAAATTTGCAGAGCTTATACAACAATCAATAACTTCAAAGTCAATCTAGAAAACGCACCAGAGAAATTAAAAGAAATAAATGGAAAAAAAATAATAATAACAAAGCAAGAATTCTACCCCCACCTGAGGGAAAGAGAGGAGAGCCAAGAGCAGAGAAAAAACATCTTCCTCCCCACCTAAATGCATGCTTATTGTAATTTTTTTAAATTTACGTCTTGCTGCGTTTTGAAAAAGTTTTGGGCAGATTCTCTAAGCGAGAATTACATTTTTTTCCCAGTTTCAAATAATACAAAATATAAGTTAACCACTGAGATATAAAAGGTGGGCTGGGTTTCTTTCAGTTAGCAGGATAAGTCTATATGCTAATAGTGTGGTATCGGCGACTACAATCAATTTCTCCTTATTCACTTTGAGCCCATCTGTAATTACGCCAAACAGCTGTTAATGGTTTAGGAGTGATTGTTATACCAAGGCTGTCTGAGTATTTAAAGATTTTTGTTCAAAATTATGTTGATTTGGTGCACTTCCAATACATTTGGCCTATTGATGCTGGAGCTAGACTGCAACGCTTGCAAGTTGGATCTAGCTTCAATTGACTTTAGAATATAACAATGCTTTAGAATCAGGATCAGTAATGTAATTGGAGAAGTTGCAGATACAGTTGATTACAGTGCAAGAGTATAAAGGTAACCTTTTAAATGTAATTTGAAAGTGAGCACTGATGGAGCTATAGAAACAAACCATAGGAAAGGGGGCTATACAAACCACAGTTAAAAGAACATTTGTTGAGAGTGGCAAAATAAAACTGGAACAGTAAAAAAAGCCAGTGTTCGAGAAGCTGAGGTGTGCAGTGTGCAGTGACTGGTAATAGCGTATTGGAATTACCAACAGGAATAACCAGGAGGAGAAAAGCACAAGACACACAAGGAACTAGAAAGATTAGATGCACATACAGAGTAGAAAGCGTGAGTGGAAATCCCCTAAATGTATCAACAAGGAGTCGAATGTAACATATGGATAAGCTGAAACTGAGTAAGCGGTAGTTTGGGTTTTTAGAGTAATATATAATGTTGCTAAAAAAAAGAATTACAGTAGAGGAAGAAGATAAATATCTATCCAAAATGTTATGCAAATTGTACATGTACAATTCTACATGTAAAAATGTCAAATGCAGATGGGAATAACAAGCAAACATGAGCACTAAGGAGAATGGTATGGAAGGTTTAAAAATACTACTTTTGACACTTAAGTTTGAAGGAGCTTAGTCTGTGTCAAAAGTTTGAAAACAATAGTTGAATGAATAAAAAAAGAAATCAAACCCACCATAAAACAAATAGCTCAGTGTCTAATTTGTGCATGGCTCCCTAAAAGTGGTTACAAGTAGAGAATAGAGTGAAACCATACCTTATTTAGCACAGCTTCCAACATGTAAGGAAAAAGAGGGTGCCTATATGTTTAGTCTTTTAGCCCATTAATTACAAAACCAACTGTCACCTATAATCCGAATATTTTGACAATGATTCAAATCATATAGCGTATCTGAAATTAATGTAGACTTATTCCTTCATAGTCCACTAGGACAAGTGGCATAAAAAAATGATTCAGTAAGTGGGCACTCTCAGGCGAAGCTTGCATGGTTTTAGTAACTTGTGCTGGCTTGTTACTATACCTTAGTTTTTAGGTAGATTGGTCCATTTAATACTTTTAATTTGTGCACATTAGCTAGACTGTCCTCTGCCACACAGGTGTCTGTCATCTGCCCTGCTATGGTCTCTTCTAACCTGGGTGGATTTTCTTCCTTAGATAAGTTTACCACAAACAAAATAAAACTGAGAGAAAATGTATTGAATTTAATTATACAGAATTTGAAGTGTTATCTGTGCCTAGTGCTATATAAAATAATAACACCATGTTAAAGGTGTGCTGTAAAACACTACAGATTTTTAGTGATTATTGCCCTGCCTTAGTTTCTTCTTCTGGCTTCCCTGTTCTGTCACTTACTGTAAATGACAGACGGAAGTGCATTTGGGGAAGTGTTTGCAGGGCTATTGGCAAGCTGAATACTGTATGTCTAGCTCAGTGCTTCCCAAACTCGGTCCTGGGGACCCACTGTGGTTGCAGGTTTTTGAAATATTTCTTCTTTTGTTATAGATTTAAATGCTTAACTCTCTTTTGCTGATTTCATTATATTTTGCCCTTTCTCTGTGCAGTTTTTCCCCTTCGTTGTATCTTAATAATGACAATTAAAAATGAGCAGAGCAGACACCCAGGCAAACAACACTGAATAATCAAAGGCTGCAACTACTTTAGTGTCAGACCCACTAATTAGTAAATAATGGATTAATTAAACAATTAGAACACCCGGAAAAGTAGAATGAAAATCAAGATGAAAATATTGTTAAAAAGTAAAAATATATATTATTCCCATGTAAATGCAATATTTTTTTTTAACCAAACTCAGTTTTCTAATTTCTATATTGTTCCCAAAACACAGAACTTGGGAAATAACCGTTCACTTAATTAACCCAGGAGTCCAATTAAAAACAGAAGCTAGTTGGGAAAAAAAACCTGCAGCCATAGTGGGTGCCCTGGACTGAGTTTGGGAAGCACTGGTCTAGCTTAATTATCTCTTTTCACACTTCCATATTTTTTTTTTCTAGGAGGTGTCATCAACAGGTAAACTATCTTCCTTGTTATCCTAAACAATGGCTGAATTATGAAAGAAAAGCTTTTGCAGTATTCCTTTGTCTTCATATTCTTAACATTACCATCCTTGCCCGAGTTTCAACAGCTTTCCCACTGATGAAACATAGTAAAGATTATCCATCCAAACAATCAAAAGAGCTAAAAAAAATTCCAAACTTTTATACACCATTGCAACACATCTAATCTGATGAATACATAGTTTATGCGCTGCCTTAAGTTTGACACAGTGCCATTTTAACTGGAGCAACTTTGGTGTTGTACTGACATGGGAAATCAGGTTTTGAAACAGCAAATGCTCGTCTCTGAGTTAACATGTGAGAAAACAGCACAGCAGATGCCTTCTCAATGACGATGTGATGACTCCTGCTCCTGGTCAGTATATGCAACTTTACAGCAATGTTATTAAATTATTTTTTATGAACCATAAGTTTAGATACTGTATGTCTCATCTAACTCACATACAACAAACACGAAAAAAAATTTGAAAACAAAGCAAAGATAAATGGTCATTATGAAAATGTAGATCAGATATAGTTATTTTATATTATTACTGCTAATTTACCTTGTTTGTTCTACTGTATCTTACAGTATGCTGACATCTGTCGAAACGGAGCGAACTGATGTTAAATATGAAAAAACTGGTTGCCTGGAAGTGTTAGCATCCATTGCTGGCAAACTAAAAGAACATAGATTTACCTGTCAATGCTTCAGTTATGAATTTTGTGACAAGGGAAAATTGTTTCTGGCATGATGCAGATTATGTTAATTTATGCAAAATACTTTGTTGGCTTTTACTATGAGCGGGCACATAGGTAAATCTGAATCAAATATTTTTTTATATTGTTTCTGTGAATATTAGACTGCCTCTGACTTTTCTGGAATATTAGACTGCCCTCCAACTTTCAGCTCACATATTTTGCAGCATCCTTTTTTTGTTTCTTTTTCCCTTTATTTCTTTGAATAACTTACTTTCATGAAAGCATTATAGTATAGCCTGAAAGAGTGTACAAGTCATACTTGATAATGACAATGATGCTTCTATGCTGCTGTAACATTGCTTGTTTTTCTTTTTAACTCTGCATTCCTTTATTTACCTATTCTGCTACTGCCTATCAGTCTGTGAAGAAAAAATATTTTCTTAATGCTCTTGCTGAAATTTTTTAGTATGAGTGGAAGGCAGAAGCACCAATTTAACTGATTGGTTTAGTATCTATCTATCTATCTATCTATCTATCTATCTATCTATCTATCTATCTATCTATCTATCTATCTATCTATCTATCTATCTATCTATCTATCAATTATATAGTGCCTATCTATCTATCTATCTATCTATCTATCTATCTATCTATCTATCTATCTATCTATCTATCTATCTATCTATCTATCTATCTATCTATCTATCTATCTATCTATCTATCTATCTATCTATCTATCTATCTATCTATCTATCTATCTATCTATCTATCTATCTATCTATCTATCTATCTATCTATCTATCTATCTATCTATCTATCTATCTATCTATCTATCTATCTATCTATCTATCTATCTATCTATCTAGTGTGCCAAAACAGAATTACCTTTTAACTTGCAAAAAAAGTGTTAGCACACCATGATAATGGAGACCTCAGTTCCACAGAATCCTGGGCATGCTGGAGCAGCACAGTTGCTGACCTGTTCAAGCTTGGGAGGAACATTTTGAAATGCTGTTCTCTGTAACCTCCCTCCAAACTTTTGCAAGCTCCAACAGCACCCAGAGAATGCAAATGGATAGAGAGTGCTTCAACTATCTGCCATGTTCATCTCTGTTAGATTTTCCTGGGGGTCTCTAGGCTATGACTGATTGTGGATTTGTATGCTGAAAAAAATCTTTAATACAAGATTAGTGTAAAATTATTATTTGCCTGTTTGGTTGTGTTTTTTTTTTTTTATTTTGAGTCAGCACAGTAAGTGGAACAGCTTTTCCACAGAGCATTTCTCAGCACTGGACCTGGTCAATCCATGGGTCAAGTGCTACCTTTTGGGTACAGTTCAGATACTGTATTAATACTTTTTTTTTGTCCTTTAATGATTTCACAACTTACTGTTTATGTTACAATTGCACATTTTGAAGTCAAAGCTGTTCTGTTTCTACTGCTTTTGAAAGATACAACATCTACTTATTGACTATATCATTACTATAAATCGTGTGGTTTTCTTTATGAACCTCATTCTTGCGTTTCTTTAGTAACTTGCATTTACAAATAATCCACCTTTGAGCCCTTATGCCTTTTAAGCAATAATGAACACTTGATGTTCTTTTAGAAGGAAAAAAAAACCCTGCAGATTCTTCTTTTTTATTAACTGTGTGCCTTCTAGTTATTTAATACTACTGTGTCATAGTAATAGATTGGTAATAGTTATAAGTATAATATTAATAAAACTACGTGCCACAAATCTTGCAATAAAGTCACACCCATTCTATAATTCTTGACTGTAATTTCTCAAGGTGACAAAAATGTAATTCTTATATCTGTTTTATATTGCAATAAACATTTGTACATGCAACCAATTAATTCTTAAAGAAAATACTTCAGCAAACAGGCACTTATAACCATGAAGGTTATCTGTTAAATTTGTCTTTGAAGGGGCCAGCTAAGTACGTGGGGTGTTTATGCTGCCTAGAATCCTTTCTTTTGAGCTCTTAATGATGATGCTTTTCTGGGAGAGCATATTGCATGGTGTGATATCTATCTCTGTCTACCCCTTTTTGCAACAATAATTTGTTTTGGTTCTGAAGCAGATATGTTTTTTCCTTCTCCAGCAGTTGGGTTGAGGGGTTAGAAAATTTATAGAGAAATACAATGCTCGTTTGTGCTTTTTCATGTTACTTCTTGTTGCCAGCAGGGGCACCTGTGAGGCAACTTAAAGGAGAATTACAACAAGGAAGCCCAGGAAATGTGAATAGGGTAATTTATTAACAAAAATAAACATACAAAGGTAGTTAAGACTAAATGAGTAATGGAAAATGCACAATAATAACACAAGGAAGTTTTTTTCAAGCCTTTTTGAGATTACCTGATACATCTCCTGGGAATGATGGCACCCCACCCAATAGGTTTAGTTAGGTAGATGTTAATATGCCAGAGGGAAATTTATTTGCAGCAGTATGAAAAATATCCTATGGCAAACAGGATTCCTGTTGGCTGAGCACTGAAATTTTACTCTGGTACTGTGAAATATTCAATAAAAAATAATGCAGAGAATGTTACCAGTTAAGATATACATCTCTTAAGTGTCTAATAGCATTATACATGACTATGGAGTCAGAAAACAAAAAACAATGTTGGCATGGTGCTAAAATGCCACTTCTTGTTATATATATGCAATTAGTTGCTATTTCCCAAAGATGCTGCAGCTGTGCTCCAGCCTCTTCATCTGAATGCCAACTTCCTTTAAAGTACACACTGGTCTCCTGTCAGCCACTGTACACTCCTGTTGACTGCTGGTAGTTGATGTCCTCCCGGGTCCTCTCACAGGCTCATCCAAATAACAGGCTTCATTATACTCTTAAGATCCTAATATGACCTATTTTATCACTCTTCCAACAGAAATGCCTCCAAAGCTAATGTATTTGGGAAGCAAGAAATATCTGGCCTACATTGTTCCCAACGTGAATATCTGTCAGTATCAGCATTTGCTGATTCACTCATTATAATCGAAGTGAGATCTCATACAGGCAAGCACTAATGCCTGCCTGGGATTCTGATTTATTAATTTACTAAGAGAGTCTCTGTTCTCTTTGGTGAACCGTCATCATTCAAAGGATTTGTCCTGTTCTGTTTCTGGTAGGTTGCTGCCACTTGAACATCTAGCCCTGCACAGCATGCTGCCATACACTCATCATGCTTTGTCCAGCCTGTGAAGCACTCTCTGCACTCTGCCACGATATTTTCTCACAAATTAAGTAATTGGCACAGCGTGATTTTTAAAACATTACTTCTTTCAGGGATCCTTCACAATTTTTATTTTCAGGCTTGCAAGGGGTCCATGTGGTTTATTAGGTATTCCCAGAATTCTCAAGTCCCTCTGTGTTTTGCAGCTTGCTTCTACCTATATCCATTCCTCTCTTCTTCCTGCCAGGAAAACTCTTGCCTCTCACTGTGTCCCTAGATCGAAGGTCACTGTAGTCATGACTAGTCATGAAATTTTAAGCTTCTATCTGGAAGTATGTCTAGGTCCTAGCCCTGAGTATTTTTAGGGTTTGGTCATATAGAACTCCTAGTGTTTCCTTTAGCAACTATCCTGGCAATGTCAGATGTCCTGAATCCAGCCTGCATAAATATTGTGAAACAACCCTGCACAGACTTGGTTACTTCAGTATGTAGCAGGGGCCACATGTAGTGCAACACACCTCCCTGCTGCTATCTTTGAGCTTAGGGGACTGTTGTCTCTCTTTGTCATTCCATTATATAATTTTCCCTGGAATGGTCACATGCAGGGTATCCTTCCATCTCTTATATATATTTCTCTTCTGGTTCGTCCTGCTTCCACTTCAAAATCAGTCCCGCCCACACGCAGCCGACACGGCATTTCTCGATTCCTGTTCGTCCTCTTCCATGTCATGCACTATACTGGTCTGCTGAGCATAATACAGCCAACAAGTACTCGAGGTGATGCCACAACAGTAAAGTAGCTTTACCACCTTTGTGGGAGCCACCTGTGTCTTTACAACAGCTTCTTACACAGCAAACATCAGAAGCTAAAAATTATCGTGAACACATTCGAGAATACAACTCTTCTCTAGCGTTTGCTTCCATGGGTGCACAGATAACTCTATCTATCTATCTATAACTCAACCTCCTGGCCACGGACCATACTATTTTAAAATACACAGGCAAATTTATCACCAAATCTCTTCACTATACGCTAACACTTCTACCTCTCCAGGATATGGACAGTTGTATGTTTTTGACACAGCGCAAGCTACTGAAGTACGCTTACAAAATAAAGCAAACTCTGCATACAGCGAAAATATACTTCTCCAGCTAGATTCCATGCTCAGAACTATCAACCCCATCGCTAAATCATACAAACACATGCATGAAATCGCTCAGTCCAATCCAACAGCATCTGTACGAATGGTTTTCAAGGAAAACCCTAGGCAG
Source organism: Erpetoichthys calabaricus (assembly GCF_900747795.2). Taxonomy (NCBI): domain Eukaryota; kingdom Metazoa; phylum Chordata; class Cladistia; order Polypteriformes; family Polypteridae; genus Erpetoichthys; species Erpetoichthys calabaricus. Next base: position 134,108,289 of record NC_041405.2, read on the forward strand.
GATTTACGACGATACAATGCCCCGACATATTACACCGATGTTGCAGTGATTTTCGTTGGAGAAGATGGCGAACCGCCTGCCGAAAGGGATATTTGCATCTATTCCATAGGCAACTCCTGTAAACAGATTTCCACGCTCAATATGAACTGCGATCCTATGGTTTACCTACTTTTATTCCCTTACGCAGACATTGGCTGGCACAAAGATTTACAACATGTTCCCGATAAAAGAACTGCCAAGCGAGTAAGGCTTACTCAATGCCAATTTTACGCATACAGATTAGCAATGAAGAATACATTTAGTATTTTGCACTCCAGCGGCAAACTATTCCAACAGTTCGTCGTTGATGCGTATGTTAAAACAGAGGGCATGCGTCTCAACTATCTCAGATTACATCAACAAGATCTGCGCATGGAACTATCAGACGCACTACAAGCAAACGCTGAAAATAACAACGTATGTGTAGGCAAAATGATCATATTACCGTCCACATTTCCAGGAAGTCCAAGATACATGCAACAAAACTATCAGGATGCCATGGCCATAGTACGTAAATTCGGAAAGCCAGATTTATTTATCACTTTCACATGTAATCCTGCTTGGCCGGAAATTCTACACGCACACTGCGTCTTTCAAGAAGTATTTATTTCTTCTTGATTTCTGAATTTCTTTTTCACCGTTTTCCGTTCCTGTTCTTACACCGCCGTATGCTACGGCGGGCGTCAGCTAGTTATTTAATAACATGTTCAACCCGACAGGTCACATCACTTTTGGTGGCCTATTGATAACAGTGTTTAATAGGTAGTGATTCTTCAGGCAACCGGGGTTAACTTTTTTAGTCTACATGCGCACCAAAGGTCATTCTACAAAACTTGCACCACATTTGAAATTTTGCAGAGAAAAATAACTTTGTTTCTGCTAGATTAAATACAATTTGCTAAATTCTCCAATCTGAAGAGCACAGATGATTGCCAGCTGGCTTCCTCTGCTGTGACTACAGAAGCAAAATGTAAACAGCAAATTATGTAACATTTATATAAGCATTTTTAAAGACTGTGTTTTTTGGGGGGACATTCTTCTATTTTTAGCATTTTTCTTCTTAAAATGACACTTGAGTCAGTGTTTAATTTATGAAGGGCTTTGCACTGGTCCTGCTTCCAGAGATAAGCCTTTCTAGTAGCAAAGCTGTAAAATTGAGAAACAAAATACTGCTCCTTTTATAGGGAAATTTAGTCAAATCAGGGGAAATATATAAATAAAGGCTTATTTTCTCAGTTATGATTTTAAGCTGCCTTCCCACCAAGGACACCAGTAAATGTAGTCAGGAAGGATTGTATATTCTACCAGTTTTCTCTTGTGCCATTATCCCACACAGTCATCGCATGATCACATTTATTGTGTATAAGAAGAAAACTAAAACAGGCCATTCAGCGCATCCTATCTCATCTTCATCATATCTGTTCAAAATAGTTTTTCCAAGCAGTTGTTTACACACATATATATATAATATATATAATATATAATATATATATATATATATATAATATATATAATATATACATGATCCACAGACAGATTTAAATACTTTTCACAGGATGGCACAGTAAGAAAGGGGGATAAATTTGAAGTGTTGCAGTTCAGCTACATCAATAAGAGACCAAACTACCTTCCTGTGCTTTACATAGGGGACCATGAACTAAAAGTGATGTGTGTGTTTGCATGGTGACAAGAAATGGCGAGTCTCTACACAGCCATGTCTAAGAGAAATGCACTTGTAATGTTTTAGGCATATTATGAGCAATACATTGCACACAGTTAGGTCCTTTTGGCATTCCTTTATATATTTAATGAAAGCATGTATGAAAGTTTTTTTCATTTTTATTGTCTTGTTTTGGTGAAAAAAAAACAAGGATGATTGATGTTGGGAGTGTGTACTATGTTTGCATGCATCATGCTTTTATCTTCGAATTTTCTGTGTCAGCAAGTTTTGTTTGTTTGTTTGTTGTGTGTATACTCTGTCTACTGTATGAGGGAAATCATGTTTTGAGTGTCTTACAGTATCATCCTCTGAAGCCTTAATACATTAATGCCCCTTTTAGTGCATGCATTAATTGCTCTTGTTCAGTAATTGGTAGGGCTTATTGACAGCATCACAATGTAAAGTAGGGAAGAATGTTTGATTGATTGAAAGTCCCATGTATAGGAGGCTGATGCTGCTGAGTAGTGTTGATCAGTGAAATTTTCCCTGAAAATTCACTGTGTGGACAATTCAGGCAAACCTTTTTACTAGCACCCCATAATGCTTTGCGAGGCCAGTCTGATATCACAGCTGTAGCAGCCATGTTTAATAGGGATGTCCCTACCCTCAGATTTGCGTTATGCATGCACGGAACTTTCATGCATGTGTACTCCATCTCACACTTTACAATGTTGCCCAGTCTGCTTTGTACATGCATGAACAGTTTGCCTGTATTTGCGTGTGCATGATGTCATTACCAAATTGGTACTCTAGCCAGATTTGAATCCCTGCATGTTTTTTTTTTTTTTTTTTTTTTAAAAACTTATAGTATTTTCATTTCAGGACTACATTAGCTTACTATATTGGGAATAATATGAAATTAAATGTTTTGCATAGACTTTTTGTACATTGTGTTTATATGTGTTATGCTCCTCACTATGTAACGCAGATTGAGTATTGACAGGGACAACCCCCTGAGTATATGGCACTAATCCTTAGCACCACAGGCTCTGTGGGTGTTAGTTAGTCCTAGTGATAGGAGATTGGGAGATGCAGAGAATGAGAGAGAGTACTCCAATTATAATTTTATTTTAGGGAGACAGTAGTTAGGTATTGTTTCTGTAGTTAAAAGGTTTAAATCAATTGTTCAGGCTCATATGATGAGTCAGTAATGGGGACTGAATCTACAGCCTTGTGGTTTACAGTTCTGTACTTTTGCCTCAAGGTCATATTTTATCTGTTTCTTGCCATAAATAATTAGAGATGTCTCTCTGTGTCTGCTGTGTCATGAGATCACTTTAGATAGAAAATTTTAACCTAGAAGATGCGCAGTTTCATTGTCTTTGCTACAGCATATGTATGGCACCTATTTTGTGTTTCTGGATACAACATTGCTGACGAGGTTGCCCTTCTTGACTAAGTGGGTATTGCCACCAATATTTGTGTTTTTTTTTTTAAATTTTTTTTTCCTGCACTACGATAATTTTCTGCAGTGCCACATTTCCCCATACAAATGGCCTTTAATCTTTTTTTTTTCATTATAAAATCAATGATTAAATGTGAAAGTTACAGTTTGGTGAAAGTAGTCTCTCATTAATCTGCCATTTTCCAACATCTGACTGCATCATCTCAGATGAGCTGTGATTAATCTTGACAGTAGCTTGCATTCCAGTCCAGTACTTTCTCTCTTTCTCTCCTTGCTTTTTAATTGAAAATGTGTTTTTGGCATGCCATGAAAATGATATAACCATAGCTTTGTATAAACATTTTCTAACTGTCACAGTCCATTCTGGCAGTGTCACGTGCAAACTGAGAGCCAATCCTGGACAAGACTGCTAGTCCATCACATAGCACACTCACTCATATGTGAGCAATTTAGAACTGCTGATCAGCATAGCAAATACTTTAAACAGAATAGAGGAGGAAACCAGGGTGCCAAGCGAAAACCCTCACCAACTTGACGAGAATGTTACTTAGGTGGTGACTCACTGAGAATTTAACAACAGCTGCCTGTAACTGTTATGCAGTAGTGCTTGTGCCACTGTGCCCCCCTCAATGGCAAGAATGCACAGTAATAACAAAGAATAAGCAAAGAATTAAGATTGACACCTGACTATTCACATGTTACACTATATATGTATATACATACACCTTACCTTTTTCACTCTTTAGTGTTATGTGCCTCACTCTCTTATTGTGCCTCTTTAGAGTATCTGTTACAGCCATGATCTTATGTCCTTTTTTCTTTCCCTTAATTTCCATTGCTTTAGGCAGGTCTAAGAAAGTTAATATTAGTTTATGTTAAGCCAATGCCATTTTTTGACAGTAATACTGATACTGAGTACCTAATGGATGCTGCAGGCTGATGCTAAGTGCTGAGCAAGTACTTTTATTAGAAAGAAAAGAATACAATATTTGAGAACAGTATAAGTATATAGTCATTGTAAATTTTACTTGTGGCTTTTGTTCAAGAAAGAATGATCAGGTAATATTTAATAATATTAAAATTAACAGTGTTTAAATATATAAACATAAACACTTTAGGCACCTAAAATAACTGGTCTTTTTAAAAACAACATTTCAGTTCTATTGCAGATCAACCTGTTCCTTCTCATATCAACAACTCTTGAAGCTGCACTAAAAAGCCCTTCATTTCCCACACTGGCACATTGCTGACTGAAACATTTTTGCTAAAGTAACCAAGGAAGGGAACTAAGTTATATTGCTTGTCTAGGAGGGGAGTACATTGACTGATCTTGGAATATTAGGTTCAAATAGGCATGTTTACACTTCAAGTTTGTTATATTGCTTACATAATAGAAAATTCTTACTTGCATTTCTCAGATTAGTGCAAGAACTACTGTACCATCAAACAACACACACATAAACAGTTGTACTCTGTGTGTGTGTGTTTTTTTTTTTTTCTTTTTTTGTTTTGTATTATCATTGTCATTATTGTCAATATTTTTGTTGATCTTGGTGTGTCTGTAACCGGTGAAAACTGCTTTATTTAAGGTGACACTTAAAAACATTACTCTTCGCAAAAATGGGAATCACTTTGTGCACAGAATGTCTTAGGAAAACTGTCCTGAAATTTTACCCTGCTTTATCAGCTCATGTTACTGTCAGAAATTGTTAAATTTATTTATTTATTTATTTTTTGCATTTTGTTGATTTTATTAAAACGAAATAACATTTCATACAAGCAAGTCAAGTTTAATAAAACTTGGTTTGAAACAAATCAGTCCCCACCCATGAGAAAGAAAGCTAGGCCAACAGAGTAAAACTTTAAACTAGTAAACATAAGTGAATAGATAAATTAATAGATGAATAAAAATAAATAAAATAAAAACAGAGGAGTGATTCCACTTCCTCAATTTAAATGCTTATTCTAAAACTAGCCAACCCACGGCGTAGCATACACCTCATAATTATTTATTGATGGGTGAACACTTCCTGAAAGACACAGTTGTCCAAATGGGGTGGGTTTGAGGATGCGACTGTGAGTGAATGATAAGATGGAACTCTGGAGATAGCAACATACAATTGTCAGTGACCGAAAACTGGCTCTGTCTTGCGTCTTGCCTGCCATGGTCAGCCGCCTTAGTGAATTATATATATAGATAGAAGATTATACCATAGAATGCACAGCGTAATAGTAAACTAAATGTAAGAACATTGAATAACATGGAGAAAACCTTGAACAATAGAGAAAACTTAACACTGCAGGAGTTTGCGCTATAGTGCCATAAATCGCACGGTAAAAACACTTTTTAATGAGTTTTAAGCACAGGGAAAAAAATGAACATTTGAAAAATCCATAATTTAATAAACCACCAAGAAAAGTAACATTGCAACAATGCACGCTACGAACCAATCGCTGTAAACAGAAGTGAAAACAAAATCAAGCCCGGTGCATTCTTTAACTGCCTTCTTTGCCGTATGTGTCCAGACCCCTCTCTCTCGCGCATGCCTGTGTGCGTGTGTGTGTGTGTGTGTCTCTCTCGCGCCTGTGTGTATCTCTTTGTCCCGCACCTCTGTGTGTGTGTGTATGTGTGTGTGTGTGTCTCTCTCTCTCTCGCGTGCCTGTGTATGTGTGCGTCCCTTTCGCGTGCCTGTGTGTGTTGCTCTATCTCTAAGAAGAAGCATGTTTGTCGTGGATGTGAATCGATGTATGCAGTGTGTAAAACAGTTTGCGATGGTGGACGCGGTCGTGCGTCGTAACTGAAAGGAATAATGAAAAGTCAACGTGGCTCAGAGGTGCATGTGGACTGTAGCAGACACGAAAGCGAAAGAGGCGGTGTTTGGTGAGTTGTTGCGTCCGGGCACATGAGCACGATTGTCTTCTCATGGTTGTCTTCCGGCAGTGTGAATGCCTTGAGAGACAGGGTGGACGCAGCCCGGGGAATAAGGACAGTTTGTGAGTTAGCAGGCATTCTCGTCCCATGTTCTTAGAGTTGGTGGGCGGGTCTCTGTGAGTTGGCGGGCATGTACTAACCCCTACTCTCTCTTCTGTTTCCTTTTCCGGTGTCCTTTTGGTGGTGGCGCAAAGCACCATGATGTTCCAACAATGATGGATGGATTAAAAGCCAAAAGTCTGTATGACCATCACCATCAAGTGACTTTGTGAGAACCCTAACTACAAAGAAGACTTATTTCATTTATGTTAGGTAGAATGCCCAGAGGGGACTGGGCGGTCTCGTGGCCTGGAACCCCTACAGATTTTTTTTTTTTTTCTCCAGCCTTCTGGAGTTTTTTTTTTTTTGTTTGTTTGTTTTTTCTGTCCACCCTGGCCATCGGACCTTATTCCTTTTCTATGTTAACTAATGTTGTCTTATTTTGTCTTTTATTTTTCTTTTCTTCATTATGTAAAGCACTTTGAGCTACTTTTTGTATGAAAATGTGCTATATAAATAAATGTTGTTGTTGTTGTATCCCATGGTTGTCTTGCGTGCCCTGTCGGCTGCTTAGTGAATTATATATATAGATGTTACTGATTAGATCCTGCCAGGTTTTGAAAAGTTTTGTACAGATCATCTAAGTGAGAGTTTGATTTTTTTCCAATTTCAGATAATAAACTGTTCAAAAAAATTAAAGGAACACTTTGAAAACGCATCAGATCTCAATGGGAAAAAATCCTGCTGGATATCTATACTGATATGGACTGGGTAATGTGTTGGGAACATAAAGATGCCGCATCGTTTGATGGAAATGAAAATTATTAGCCTACAGAGAGCTGAATTTCAAAGACATCCCGAAAATCAAAGTGAAAAAATTATGTGGCAGGCTAGTCCATTTTGCAAAAAATTTCATTATAGCAACTCAAAATCCTTCTCAGTAGTTTGTTTGGCCCCCCCACGTGCTTGTATGCATGCCTGCCAACCTCGGGTGATGCTCCTAATGAGACAGCGGATGGTGTCCTGGGGGATCTCCTCCCAAATCTGGACCAAGGCATCACTGAGCTCCTGGACAGTCTGAGGTACAACCTAGCGGCATCAGATGGGTCAGTCAATGGTATCAATTCCTTCATCTTTCAGGAACTGCCTGCATACTGTCACCACACGAGACCTGGCATAGTCATGCACCAGGAAGAACCCAGGACAAACTGCACTAGCATAGGGTCTGACAATGGGTCCAAGGATTTTATCCCAATACCTAATGGCAGTCAAGGTGCCATTGTGTAGCCTGTAGAGATCTGTGTATCCCTCCGTGGATATGCCTCCCCAGACCATCACTGACCCACCACCAAACCGGTCATGCTGAATGATGTTACAGGCAACATACCGTTCTCCACAGCTTCTCCAGACCCTTTCACGTCTGTCACACGTGCTAAGGGTGAACCTGCTCTTATCTGTGAAAAGCACACAGCATCAGTGGTGGACCTGCCAATTCTGGTATTCTGTGGCAAATGCCAGTCAAGCTTCACGGTGCCAGGCAGTGAGCACAGGGCCCACTAGAAGACATCAGGCCACCCTCATAAAGCCTGTTTTTGATTGTTTTGTCAGAGACATTCATACCAGTGGCCTGCTGGAGGTCACTTTGTAGGGTTCTGGCAGTGCTTCCTGTTTCTCCTTGCCCAAAAGGACCAGATACTGGTCCTACTGATGGGTTAAGGACCTTTTATGTTCCTGTCTAGCTCTTCTAGATTAACTGCCTATCTCCTGGAATCTCCTCTATGCCCTTGAGACTGTGCTGGGAGACGCAACAAACCTTCTGGCAATGACACGTATTCATGTGCCATCCTGGAGAAGTTGGACTACCTGTGCAACCTCTGTAGGGTCCAGGTATCGCCTCATGCTACCAGTAATGACACTGACCATAGCCAAATGCAAAACTAGTGAAATAACAGTCAGAAAAGATAAGGAGGGAAAAATGTCAGTTGCCTCCACCTGTTAAACCATTCCTGTTTTGGGGGTCATCTCATTGTTGCCCGTCTAGTGCACCTGTTGTTAATTTCATGAACACCAAAGCAGCTGAAACTGATTAGCAGCTCCCACTGCTACTTAACTGACCAGATCAATATCCCAGAAGTTTCATTGACTTGATGCAATATTCTGATTAAAAAGTATTCCTTTAATTTTTTTTGAGCATTATATAACATCAGTTACCCACTGACTTAAAAGAGGTGAGTTAGGATTCTTCCAGTTAAGCAAGATAAGTCTACATGCCACTAGTGTAGTAAAGGCAATTACAGTTTTTGTCCTTCTCCACTTTAAGGACATCTGGGAGTACACCAAACATTAGGAGGGATTGTGACACCAAGGTTGTCTGAAAGGCGTTTAAAGATTTTGGTCCAAAATGATGTTAATTTGGTGCAGGCCCAAAACATATGGCCCAGTGAGGCTGAAACTTGATTGCAACGTTTGCAGGTTGGATCTTGCCCTGGATACATTTTGGACAATTTTAAATGAGAGAGATGCGCTCAATATATTATTTTAGGTTGAATAATTATATGCTTTGTGCATATGGAGCTCGAGTGAATTCTGTGCATTGCTACCTTCCACTCCTTTTCTGGGATGTTGTGTGAGAGATCCTTTTCCCACTGTACACTGGGATCTTTGAAAGGAAGGGACTGAAAAATGTTTTTATATATTACGGAGATGATGTGCGAGTCCTCAAGACTGATCAATAATTTTTCCGGAATAGAGGTAGGTGGGAGGTGAGGAAAATCGGGCAGGTTTTGTTTAACAAAGTTTCTAATTTGAAGGTAATGAAAGAAATGTGTTGCTGGAAAGTTAAATTTGGAATGTAATTGTTCGTAGGACGCAAAGACGTTATCTATGTACAGATCTCTATGTGATTTAATCACGTTTGAGAGGGTGGAAAAAGGTGGTTCTCATGCAGTAGTCGTGCTATAGATACAAGCTTCTCTATCTTGAAATACTTCCTACATTGGTTCCATATTCTGAGTGAGTGAAGCACAATGTGGTTATTAGTATATTGGCAATGACTTGTACTTATTGGGATACAAAGCAAGAAATATAAAGAAGTACAGTAATCCCTCCTCCATCACGGGGGTTGCGTTCCAGAGCCACCCGCGAAATAAGAAAATCCGCGAAGTAGAAACCATATGTTTATATGGTTATTTTTATATTGTCATGCTTGGGTCACAGATTTGCGCAGAAACACAGGAGGTTGTAGAGAGACAGGAACGTTATTCAAACACTGCAAACAAACATTTGTCTCTTTTTCAAAAGTTTAAACTGTGCTCCATGACAAGACAGAGATGACAGTTCCATCTCACAATTAAAAGAATGCAAACATATCTTCCTCTTCAAAGGAGTGCGTGTCAGGAGCAGATCATGTCACAGAGATAGAGAGAGACAAAAGCAAACAAATCAATAGGGCTGTTTGCCTTTTAAGTATGCGAAGCACCGTGGCACAAAGCTGTTGAAGGCGGCAGCTCACACCCCCTCCGTCAGTAGCAGACAAAGAGAGAGAGTTTGTTTTTCAAGCAAAAATCAATGCGTGCCCTTCGAGCTGACATGCAGCTGCACAAAAGATAGCAACGTGAAGATAATCTTTCAGCATTTTTAGAAGAGCGTCCGTATCGTCTAGGTGTGCGAACAGCCCCCCAGCTCAATCCCCCTACATCAGGATCAGAGAAAGTCAGTGCAAGAGAAAGAGAAAAGTAAGCTGGGTAGCTTCTCAGCCATCTGCCAATAGCGTCCCTTGTATGAAATCAACTGGGCAAACCAACTGAGGAAGCATGTACCAGAAATTAAAAGACCCATTGTCCGCAGAAACCCGCGAAGCAGCGAAAAATCCACGATATATATTTAAATATGCTTACATATAAAATCCGCGATGGAGTGAAGCCGCGAAAGGCGAAGCGCGATATAGCGAGGGATTACTGTACTGCAGGATTTTATTTGTATTGCGGACCAAGCCTGTGTATGTTCATCTATTTGTGTCAATGTCCAAGTTTTTATAGCTTGTATATTTGTCGCCCAGTAATAAAATTGAAAGTTAGGTAGAGCCATATCACCTTTCGCCTTAGGTCTTTGTAGATATATGTATGTGGATGTTTTGAATTCCAAATAAATTAGGTTATGGTTGATCTTTTGATGTACAGGCAGTCTCCGGGTTACGTACGAGATAGGGACTGTAGGTTTGTACTTAAGTTGAATTTGTATGTAAGTCAGAACAGGTACATTACTTTAATAAATGTTATTGCTGACCGACTGTAACCAAGTGCCTTGCCAATGAATGATGGAGTTTCACCTCTTTCTGACCTTTTTATTATTTCTACTGTATTTTCAATGGTGATGGTTTTTCTCTTCTTTACTGTAGCACCAGCACTTGCATCAGATTTGTGTTTCAGAGACATTCTTGAAGGGTGAAGACAAAAGGTTAAGATGAGCTCTTCTGTACAGCACTGTACATGCTATCACAGCAGATTAGGCACCAGTCATCAACACGTCTGATGTAGAGGGTGGTCCAGATCTAATTATGCAATTTTCATTACGCTATAACTTATTCAGTTTATTACATAGAAAATCACCCGAAAAATCCTGGACCATCGAGAAGTGTCCGAACTGGCGACACGAAGAATCGTCTTTGCGCCGAACTGGAATCGTCCCCGCATAAATCAAAGTCCTTCAGACGATCTGGATCTGCAGAATTAGATCTGGACCACCCTGTACTGACAAGAGACAACTTCCTGCTATGTGCGTAACAGTACAAGCAGGCTTGCTATTGAGATTGAATGGGGGCAGCGAGGGGTGGTTCATCACCAGCCCACATCAGTCACCTCCACTACAGAATGCTGCCTGCAGTGTCCGCCGAACCACCACCCCCATTCAACATGCAGCCATCCAAGGCACACTACAATGCTACCCCCCACTTCCCCGTTCACCCTCAATGGCCTCTGTTCAGCCACAACAGGGTCACCACTTGCAGCATTCCCAGCCGCCCACCTAGAAGGAACGGGGCAGCCGTATGTGATGGGCGGGTAGTGAAATTGCTTGCCGCCGGGAGCCACCCGATGGACACTACATTGCGTGAGCAGCAAAATCGACCCCCTCCAGCCACCGCTTGCAGTGTCCCTGGGCCAAAGATGACGGAGCTGCAGTTACTGAGGTGCATGCGTCCCAGCTGCGGCCCCGGTCGTAGGTCGGATGTCAGTAACCTGGGGACTACCTGTATATTGGAATGTTTTGAATTAAAAAGAGAAGCTTAGGAAGGATATTCATCTTGACAGTGTTAATTCTTCCAGCTGAAGTGAGATGAAGGGTTGACCATCTATGCAAGTCTTGCTTAATTGTTTCCATACAGACGGCAAACTTTTGTTGATAAAGAGCTTTGTTTACTTGTGATGTTTACCCCTAGATATTTAAACTAGTCTGCAATGATGAAAGGGAAGGTGTCCAATCTAATATTGTTTGCTTGGGAATTCACTGGAAAGAGTGCACTTTTATTCAAATTAATTCTGAGACCAGAAATCTTTTGAAATTCTGTTGGTGCTGTTAGGACTGCAGGCACAGTATTTTGTGGATCTGATATATACAGTACCATATCATCTTCATATAGAGAAATTTTCTGTTCAAGTCCTTCTCTGATATCCCCCTTATCGAGATTTAATGTGACAAAACTATTTTTTTTTAAAGTAGCATCATTTTTATGTGCATCAGTAGCTTTGGACTTGCTCAGATATTGAAACTTATACTAGGGGGTTTCGCTCACCAAACCCCTGGGGTGGGCCACGGGCACCCACTGTCTCGCAGCTGAGCCGCTCGAAGGGTGTCGGGGCACTCCTTCATTAAAGAAAGTAATTGTATTTAAAAAGATTGTATATAGCTGGGTATGCGGGGTGCAGGAGGAAGATGGTTTGGTCCTTATTATTATTATAGATAGAAAATCAATTACTTGAGTATTTCACTACAGCTGTCAATTTTAAATACCAATGAATAATAAAATGTAGTAAAAAGTAAAAGTAATAAGGTAGAAGTAAAGTAAAACTTAATGAAAAATAAATAAAAAATCATTACATTAATGCCTCTTTAAAAACAATGTTATGAATTACTTTACCCTCTAGTTTACATTCAATAAACTTCGTTTTTTTTGCATTTTTGTTCACATATTGTTCGGGATATTTTTTTCTTTCTCATTTATTGGATGATTCTCTTTGATCTTGATTTTTATTATAAGCAGCTATTTTTTGTTCGTTTTTCTTTTTTTCAACGTTCATTATCAGCTCTTGCCGCTATTTTTCTATCGCGATCTAAAATTTCACTTTCTTGAATAGATAATTTGCTTTTCTGATTTGCCATTGTAACCGACCGCATTGAAGGGTGAGTTAGCATGTTAGCAGCATGAGGTGGTGTGGAGAAAGGATGTTCACCGTAGGAGTAATGACTGGGCGAGCAGTGTGTAGGGGAGTGGTTAAGGCTGAATAACACGGACATGACAGAAAATGTTTTTAATATCATAGTGAGAAATATATTAGATACATATAAATTGAGACACAGAGACTTTATGTGCTTTACAAATTAAATTTATGAACATACTAAAGGTTCTATTGTGATTTTCTTTTAAATAGTTTTATCTTATCAGTACCTACTACAGTGGTACCTTGAGATATGAGTGCCCCAACGTACGAGTTTTTTGAGATTCGAGCCGTCACTAGGTCGATTTTTTGCCTTGAGTTATGAGCCAAAATTTGAAATACGAGCCATCAAAGAGCTTGAAAGCACTATTGGACTATCTATTTTCATCATTTCATCTGTTGCCGTTTTTCATGATTTACTGTGTGTGTTTTGTTTGTGCTTTGTTGTATTTAATGTGTAATCACCGTAAGGGGAACAGGGGTGGTATCGGTGTTTTCATTTATTTCATTTGTTTTCATTACATTCTTTATTTGCTGTTTGATTACTGGTTTGCTTTGTTTTTGTCTCTGTTTGTAAGTGCGTACGGGTCGGGCCAAGGCTGGGTGCGTCCCTGGAATCTCCACTATAAAAATAAATAAATTGCTGTGTTCTCGACGGTGTGAATCTTAGCGACACCGGACCGTTACCGCGTTATTCATTTCTCCTTGCTGCTGATTGACTGTGATGCATCTCCAGCTGAGTGTTCTTGTGTTTTCTGTTTTGTTCCTCTTAACCCTTAAACTGCCACAATCGGCTATAGTTGTTTCCCAGTTCCATTTGCGAGTACGCAGGAGCTGATCAGGCTGTGCCGTACATTCGTTGAGCAGCCAGCTCATGACCACTGCCAGCTCCTTGTTAGCAGAGGGACTGAATGCACCCCTAGAAGACACGGACACTCCTCAATGATTGCTTTGTTTCTCTCTCCTCCCCCAGACATCCTCTGTTCCTGTTATGGGTCCCGCCCCCATTGTGCTCCCCTATGACGTTTGTCTATTTTTTAATCGAGAACTAACTCCATACTGGGCTTGTTTTACTTCTGAAAGAGACATGTTTGTTTGAAGTGTTTGAATAAAGTTCCTGTCTCTACAATCTCCTGTGTTTCTGCGCCGAAACATCCTGCACCTTCTAAGGCTTCTGGCAATGAAAACGCACATGCATGAATTACAGTACATATAGCGGTAACATCGGTATTTTACATTCTAGCACTGTGGGAGACATAGCAGTACAGTATACAGGTTTACCTTTACATTCTTTATTTTTAGGTAATATATTAAGCTGAGTTTGAAATTAAATTAATAGTGTTTTGGGGGCATATTTAGGGTTTAAAGTATAAAAATAGCCATTTTTTTAACCACATCCAAAATTTGTGGTTTTTACACAATTCGCGGGTGTTCTAGAAATGTAACCCCTGCGAATTTTGGGGGTGTATTGTATATCCTTTGAATAATGCAACTCTCAGTTGCATTTGTTTGATTTTGACAGGTTAACAGGGGTTTTTCAAAAAGTGATATACATATTATCTACTCTTCCTTATAATAACCTTGGCCCCCTTTTATCTTATTTGTTCAGCTTGTTTTCTTTGAAGCAGCTAATGTATTGTTTTTTTTCCATGATCTCGCCCTTTGTCCTAATGCTGCCATTTTGTTTCTGTTACTTTCCTTCTGTTTATTTACATATTCTTCTCTTACTGTAGTTGATGGTTCCTGTATAACCCTGTTTCAAGTCTCTGCCAGGCTTAGTTTGTGTCATTAATTGTTTATTTGCATGATACATGTATAGTGTGCTGGCGAAGTCAACTGACACACCAAGTGGAAGGGCAAAGTAGACTTTCATTTTAAATTGCATTTTTAAAGATCATACATGATGAGGTCAGATGCTGACTTTCTTGTTCTGGATGAATTTAGCCTCTTGGAACTTGCATTAATACTGTTGATGCCACATGTTTAAAATTATTTTAGACAGTAAAAGAAATTTTTCAGAACCAGTAATTAAACCAATAGAAAACCCAGTAGTTGTAATAAGCATGTAAAGTTTTATTTTCCTATTCACTTAATTCACTGAATAAGCTAAATAATACTTCAAAATGAAAGACGAATGACCGTGATAATGCACTGCTGGAGGATGAGATGTCTTTCTCTGTCACTCCTTTCGGTGGTCCAGCAAAAGTGATGTAGCCCAGATGGTTCTTGAAGATCTCCATAGAATATACTTTATACAATTCATAGTTTCACTATTGCAATTCAATGAATAAATACCGCACAGAAGGCAATAACACAAATTTTCTCTTAGATTACTGAGTTGAGATTATTCGTCAACAATCCTAGAGTTGATATTTACGGAACTTTGACCTTGTGGTTTTCCAGGTCAGAGATTATCTTGGTCTTTTTCATGCATATAACATGGGGTATTACCTCCTAGGAATTTAGTGGGATTCATTTGTTTATACTGCATTTTCCAGGGTGGCTGTTTTCACAAATGATTGTCCTTGATATGGAGATGATATTTTGGGACTTGAAAAAGAAGACATCAACCACCAGCATCACTTTTGTTTTTAAATAAAACAAAATTTATTGTTGAAAAGTACTAGTTTATGGATTTGTACTGTATTTTGTTCCTGACAAAAATATATTTTTTGCACCTCCATCATACTCGCTTGGTCCATTTCAGGATTGCTGTGTGCCTGAGCTTTTCCTGGAAGCATCACATGTAAGGCAGGAACTAACTCTGGTTGTCCAGTCCATTACTCCTTCAGGCATGCACTCACATGTTGCCAAACTGGCCAGTTAAAGTGAAGTAACCAGAGAAACTTATTGACAGACACAGAGAAAATGTACAAGTTACATGTCAAGTGACCTAACCAGAATTTGAACCCCATTTTGTGGATCTCTAATGCAGCAGTGCTAACCACTGTGCTGATTCACCAGCAAACTTAAAAACTGCATTCATGCATACTACTCAGTTTATTTTTTTTAATAGTTTGCCAAGTATAGGATTGCATTTCTCCACAACTATAATGTAGTAACAGTAAATTACAAACCATAAAATATTTACATACATAAAAACACAAATGACATTAAACACACAATAAAGCGGAGCAATTAATATTACTGTATTTCTTTCTGTTATTTGTATAAAACCTTGTTTGCTCATAAGGAGAGTGCCTCAGGTTTATTTGGAAAAATTCTCATACTAGAGAGAGGCTTGCATGTCATTGCCAGAATCTCTTATAATTGGTTCACTTGCTTTTATGCTATTGTGTCTTATGTAATGTGGTCACATTTTGCATGCTTGACTCTGCAATTTTACAGCATTGTTCACAGAGACAGCCTTAGCCCAAGTCACCCATCAGATATTTTTTTTTGTTCAGAGCTTGCCTTGTTTGATCAATTTGCTGTATCACTTCTTCCATCCAGTGTGGAATTTTTATGGAGCTTGTGTTATTCAAAACTAGGGGGCTCTGCCCCCTGCTCGCTTCGCTCGCCAACCCCTGGTGTTGGGGATCGTATCTTGTCCTTGAATGAGTTTTCCTTGGCATGGATCATTTATAACCTTAACTTTAACGTCAGATGAACGGCAAACTCGTGAGAAGGCCACATAAAGTTGTCCATGTCCAAATACGGGCTCAGAGAGGTAGATGCCAACCTTGTCCATGGTTTGTCCTTGTGATTTGTTGATGGTCATGGCAAATGCAGGTTTAATGGGGAAGTGTCGCCGTTTAAGTGTAAAAGGTAATTCTAGGTCAGAACATGAAAGGTGAATTCTAGGAATCAGAACAGTATTGTTAGCATGTGATCCTGTAAGAACTTTTGCTTCAATAACATTGTGTGTCATGGTGTTGACGACTAAACGTGTACCATTGCATAAACCCTGTTTAGTGTTAAGGTTTCTTAATAGCATGAATATTGTTCCGATTTTAAGGTTAAGATTGTGTTGTGGTAATCCGGCTGGGTTAATAGTGTTCAAATATTCTAAGGGTAAATTAAGATGGTTATTGTCGTCATCAGAGTCAACTTTGTCAGAGCTTAGGAAGAGCTGTGCCTCTCCAGGAAGTAATGCAATGACTTGGTTATTTATGTGAGCAACATTAATATTTTTTGGACATAATATAGTCCGTTGTGTTAAAAGGGGTATTTGGTCTAATGAGATTGCTGTTCAAAATATCTCCATAACTAAGTTGTCGCAGATAAAGGCTTGAGAAATTGTAATAATATCTGGGTAAAGTCCATCTGTATTGGTGAGTGTCCCATCTCCCAGTTGTGATAACCAATTGTTATATTCTGGATGTGGACATTGCATGTTTTGTACCAAGTGTATCTTTTGAAAGCAATGCCAATTGTCCTCGTATTTTAAGGTGGACTGAACAATAGCTGAGCGCACGGCATGTGGAACAATAGGTAAGCACTGTCTAAAATCTCCAACTAATAGAAGTACCTTTCCTCCAAAGGGAATATTATTATTCATCAACGTTTGTAGAAGTTTATCAATGGTGTTGAGTAAGTGACTGGATGCCATTGTACATGCATCTATAATTAACAGTTTTGCAAGACAGATGTCACGTGCATTGTTACTGTTCATTTTCATAGTGGATAGCGATGTTTCTGTGATTGGGACCAGTATTTTGAATAAGGAGTGACATGTGCGACCATTTATTAACAAATTAGCTGCCACTCCGGTTGTAGCTGATGCGATAATTAACTGTTGTTTTGGAGCCTTGCCTGCTTGTTTTCCAGCATTTCAGACGCACGTTGTAGACGTCTGCGTTCATTTATTTTGTCCCGTCGCTCCCGTTTTTGTATCTCTGTGACTTGAGCTCTTTCCTTTTGAACCCGTGCCTGCTTCGCTTCAGCACTTTGAGACGCGCGCTGCATGCGTCTACATTCATTGTGTGTGTCGCGGGTTCATGTTTGTGGTCCCGTTACTCGAGCCATATCGTTTTGTACCCGTGATCGTGAATTCATGACTTGTTTGTTCTTTATCGTTTGTAATATGAATAAGTAATAAGGAGGATCGCACTCACTGTTAATATGGAGCCTTTTCTGTGCCCGTTTTTGTATCTCGGTCAGTCGAGCTTTCTCTTTTTGGAGCCTTGCCTGCTTGTTTTCCGGCATTTCAGACGCGCGTTGTAGACGTCTGCGTTTATTTATTTTGTCTCTTCGCTCACGTTTTTGTATCTCTGTGACTCGAGCTCTTTCCTTTTGAACCCATGCCTGCTTCGCTTCAACAGTTTGAGACGCGCGCTGCATGCGTCTACGTTCATTGTGTCTGTCCATCTGGGCTCGTTTCTGTAACTGTGTTAGTTGAGCCTTGCGTTTTTGGATCCGAGACATTTTTTGTTCATCGGTTTCAGAAGCGCCTTGTAGGCACCGATGTTTATTGTTTTTTTTCATGCGGGTACGTGTTTGTGGTCCCGTTACTCGAGACGTATCGTTTTGTAGCTGTGATCGTGAAATCATGACTTGTTTGTTCTTAATCGTTAGTAATATGGATAAGTAATAAGGAGGATCGCACTCACTGTTAATATGGAGCCTTTTCTGTGGTTGAACGGTTAATAGTGGATCATTGTAATGAGATTCACCTATGGTGTGTAGTTTGAACGTGTTCAGATGACGTATGTTTAATAGGGACATTTCGTTTCTTCGTATTATTACCCATCAGGTGTCGTGCCTGTATATGTATTGTAGTCCGGTCTCTTGTTGTCTATGTATGACGTCGTTTGTTGTTGTGCGTTTTTTTTGAGGGGCGCGTTGCCTCATTTTTTATTTCTGTTAGTGGAATGGGTGCCTCATTTTTTATTTCTGTTAGTGGAAGGGGGCTTTGTGTGTCGTGGGTCTGAATCCTCTTTTTTGTGTGTGTCCTGTTTTGTGTGGTATGGGCTTCGTGTGGCGCTTTGTTGCATGGGTCTGTTGCTATGGGCGCAGCGCATCATTTCTCAGTTTCCGGTGCTTGGCGGGGGGCTTTGTGTGGCGCCTACGCACTACGTCTTTTGCGTCCACGGCCCATGTCCCTGCGTCCATCCGGTTTACCATTCTCGTTTAGTAATATGGATGACTATAAGAAGATTTTCCAAATGCCAACCATAGCAGCATAAAGTTAGATTAAAGCCCTGTTCCAACAGGATTAGTTTTACACCAGGAAGTGTGGTGAAATTATTGTTACTGGAGGACCTCTAATTTTAGTGTGGTCCAAATTGCTCATGTCAGTAACTTTTTTACGGGCTATGCATTCACGTCTCAGTAAAGATTACAAAGCCTTTTGCTTTTGATTTAAAAAACAAAACAAAAAAAATCAGTAAAAATAACACCAGGTTAAGATGGCCCCATGTTAATCAACCTGTCTGTAAAATTTTGTCATTTGATCAGTTCAGACAAAGCTAAAATTACAAAGGTCCTCCAGTAATAGTTACTTTATCCCCACCCCTTGGTGTTTGAATAGGTGTTTATGGTAGCTTTTCATAATGGGGATTTTTCTGGAGTTAAGTAAATTGATGGAATTAAGAAGTGTTAGAGGGGTATACTTGTGTAGCAGATGATGAATGATGCCATCTAGTGTGTAGAGTGCATGAATGAAGCAAATTGTACCACACATTCCTGATACCTATTCATTCAGGCAAAAACTTTTACATTTTAAAATTAAAAACATTTTTAACTAACACCGTGTGAAAAGTGAAGCTCGATATCTAAAAATGGAAGTTGTTTTTTTTTTTTTTTATTGAAAAATTTTCTAAAATCCTGTTTTTGCTTTGTCATTCGGTGTTGTCAGTTGTGCTTGATAAGGGGGAAAAAAATAACTTAAACGATTTTACATAAAGCTTCAAAATAACAAATGGTCAAAAATGTAAAGAGATTTGAATACTTTCTGAGTTCATTATAAGGACAAGCTCACAAACTTAACACAAACTATTGTAGTGGTCCTTTAAGATATACAATGTTACATTCATGCATCTCAAAGCTTGTGGATGAATTCCTTTTAAAATTTGTGAGTCCTAAAGTTGATCAGACTTAAGTTGTTTAAGCAATGGAACAGGAGTCCGCAGAGGGGGGGCAGCATGTAACAAATCAGAAAAGATCTTAATTGTTTTGCATTTCAGTCTGAAAAGGCAGCATCAGTCCACTTTGGGGATGTTTTTAGAAAAGACCCAGTGCACTTTCTCAAGTGGTTTCCTATCTTCAGCAGAAAGAGATTGTGAAATCATATTGTAACGGAGGAGGTAAACACACATTTATTAACTGAGTTATGGGAACTAGTGATTGCTTTCTTTGACATTCCAAAATTCTTTTACTAAATCAGAAATAACAGCCTCTGGATTTCTTTAACATAAGATATTCTGACCTCTCATACTAGAGTGCTGGAACTGGTGGTGCCCAGGATCTTTAAATTCTCCATTACCACTACATTCTGGCCAATGATGAGTGTATGTACATTGTCAGATGTGTATAAGTACCTGTAAAATACTTCATTCACTACAGAAAGATGCAGTATAAAATAATGGCTATTTATTTATTTGATGTGTAATTAGTTTATAGGTAGCTGACTGTACATTTCTTCTAAACAGTAATCTATCTGAATTTATACATCACTGAAACATGACAAGAAAATGAGAAAGTGAGTACACTGACACTTTTAAGTCTGCAAAGAAAAGGTTAGTACAGGGAGAACAGAAGTGAACTTTAGTATCTGTAGTTTGATACAACACCTGTGGGAACATCACCTTGCTGAACGCGTTGATTATTTACAACTTACAGAAATTGGAAACCATCTAAGTATCACTTCTGTTCAAGATCTCAAACAAACAGCCTTTGGAAGAAACCTGTGATATGACCACTGTACTCATGCAAATGAGCGTTAGAATTCACTGTGTTTGGTGACCCGTCATTTGAATAGTTTGATCATACACAATACTCTCTGCCAGACAGAGGTTATTTTAAGAACACAGTTTTGTCCTTTAAGGAGTGCTTGTTTGTGCATAAGGTGCAAAGTGACAGGTGTGCCAGCAAGCTCTCTCTGGTTTTTGGGACTGTGGCTATACACTTCATAGGTGAGGATTTTGGCATCAAAAGTAAATGATTACATTTATAATATTTTTGTGAATCTTATCTGTCTGTTGACACTGATAGTTGAACAGAGGCCAATATCACTCGCAATTAACTGTGTTGATGTGTGTATGTTAGGAGATCTAAAAGTGCAAGTAAAATGTAAAAAATGGTGCTGTAGTAGCTTTGGGGTTGAGCGAGTTACAATCAACACTAAGAATGCACTTCTCAAGATTTTCATGACAGATTACAATTATCAGAGGTGTTGTGTTTTTGTAGGCCTCATCTGCAAGTATCACTTATGAAAAAATAGAATCTAAGGCTTCTGTTCTTTCAGACTCCTTTTCAGTAGTAAAATTAAATATTTTAGGCATTGCAGATAGTGTGTTATAGTGACTAAGGAACTGGACTTAAAATCACAAGGTTGCCAGTTCAATTCTTGCCTTCGCCTCAGTGAGTGACCCAGAGAAAGTCACTTAATCTGAATATGTAGTGCACCTGCTGTAGAAAAACATATAAGCAGTTGTACAGTGTATCTGTGCTTTGAATTTTCCTTGTGATGGTGTTCACTATATGTTAAGTACAAGTTGTTGTTTTTTTTTTTTTTTCTTTCTAACTTTAGATGTTACAATATCATGGTCAGATATTTCTTTAAAACATTGCATGAATTTTTTGAAAAAGTAAATTAGATTGACTGCTTTGTAACGCTAGTGACTACACATTTGATAAATCGGCTTTTGCCTCCAAAGCACACAGCTCTGCCCTGCTTGTTTCAGACTTGATGTCACTATTTATCATATATTCAAGCATTGTGATGATGTACCTGACCTGGGGCTCACAAACATCTCTTTGAGGTAGAACCAGGTTTGGTTAGATTTTTTTATAGATAGAAGAGAAGGGTGTAAGTGAACACCACTTTACACCAGCCATGTAAAGAATTTGCTGTTTTTCATCATTTTGCACTGTGCTAGAGCTAGTTACTTGTTTCTTTTGCTTTTATTTTTTTTCCTTGAAAGCATAAAAATATGAAACATTCACCTTCAAATTTAATAGTTAAGTCAGGCTTCTGGCATCCTTGATCACTCATTCAACAATTATCATGGAAATCTACATTCAAAAAATAGTTGGCTGCTTTGCAGGTTTAAAGCAATCATTATATGTTGTCTTCCCAAAGCTGAAAGGTGACTTGTGTGCAATAGATGCATGAACAAAATCATAATATAAATGAAGTATGAGAATTATGTCAAGTTACTTTCTCTCAAGAACAGTATGTATAAGCTGTAGAGTAAGAATAAATGATGAGGTGCATTGTGATTTATGGGTACATCTGCCTTTGTTCTGTATGCTATTACGCCAAACCAACATTTTTTTTTTATTTTAAACTTGACAAAATACTTTCAGTGTTTAGAATTTTTACTTCCCTAAAGAACATACATCAGCCTGTTATCCCTCACAAGTAATGATCTACAGAAGTAATATTTGTGTGTAATGGTGTGAACGGATATACTACAACTCAACAGTGCAGGGCAGAGGTTCTCAAGTTCATCACGTAGTGCAGTGATAGTTGCAGATTTTCATTCCAACCAGTTTAAAAAAAATCAGTGACTCACTCTTAGGTAGCCTTTTTCATCTTGTACTCAGAAAAAAAATTGTGATATTTGCACATAACAGAAATTCAGAAATGTGTATGTTTATATCTTTTCCATAGTTTTAAATGCCTAACTTTCTTTACATTTATGTGGAATTTCTTCTCTTAATTGTATCCAAATACTGACTAGTAGTGTAGACACCAGATGTTAAAGGCAGACATGTATTTCAGTACCATTTATTTATGTAGTAATTATAGTAAGATAAAAAAGCAAAATCTTAATAAGCAAGAAAAAAGAAAAATTGTTCACTTCAGTGTAACACACACAAACAGTTTCTGCATTCAAATTTAGCAAACCCAGTTTTTACAGTCAAGATTTATACAAAAAAGAAAAGGCAGAAACTAGGAAATAGGCAAGAGTCTGGCTGTAAGAAGTGTGGTGGGATGGGATGAACGCCTGCAGTTATAGTAGTCCACTGAACTGAACTGAACTTCTGATTTAAGTCTTTTCTTACTAATTGACACACACATGATCATGACACTGAATCAGCTACTCTACTTTAGCATTCTGTGTCATTTGTACCTGTGTCTGCACTGTTCATCACTAATTGTCATTATTCGGCTACAATTAAGGGAGAAAACTCCACAAGAAAAGACGAATCTGAAAGAAAATGATAAATGGAAGACCAGCATTAAAACCTATGGCAAAAGATCCATATTTCCACATTTCTTTTACATATAAATATCATACTAATACATTTCTGTGAATGGAGGAAAAAAAAGTCCAGGTAATTTAATAATTAGATCAGTTAGAGGTAAAAGTAACTCATTGATTTGTGAAATGAGTTGAACAAAAACTTGCAGCCACAGTACTTACCTAGGACTGAACTGACCAAAGGCTTTGCAAGGTATGAATACTGACTGGGCTGGACTAATGAAAGACATCAAAATTGACAGACATTTCAGTTACCGATTACATGTTTTGGTTGTAGGATGCTATGTATAGTAATGGATTACTGCTTTTCTTAAAAGCCTTCAGTGTTGCAGAAGCAAAGACTAGGATGGATCACAGATACCAAAGGGCAAGAGACACAATATCAGAAATTTGTTTTTAGACTGGGGCTTTCTTAGTTTTGCTTTTATTATGAGCAGTTTAAATTACTTTATGACTAGATCAAGCATTAGTTGAAGACTGAACAATTTTATCAAGCATTGGTTGAACAATTAGCTTAACAACTACTGTTCTGTAACAGCCCGAAAACTGGGAAGTAACTTGTGAAGCTGTGTGACGTGAAAAAGGAGAAATAGAAACAGCACTTTCTCTCCTCACTTATTCACATGATGCCTTGTGTTCACACCTTTAGCGCTGCTGCAGAGACATTTGGTTAAATGCTGTGTATGTGTTTGTCTGAGATGTTTCTTAATATTTTTAGACCGTGTCTCTTGCATCACATGTTTTAAGCAGAAGAGGTCATTTATGTTGCACTGAATGCTGTTTTATCTGAAGATAGCCCATCATGTAAAAAGCAGCTGCCCACTGTACTCTGAATTTTCCTCCTGCTGATATAATGAGGCAGACCTTCTCTCACCACAGAAGTCCTGCTTCCACCTGATGTTATTTACAGATTTCTATCATCGTAGAGATATGGGCACCAGCTTTTTAAGTGATATGGAATAAGCAGTGCTAGTATAATTTCCTTCAGTTGTTTGAAAATGCTTCTCAAAAACAAGAAGCAAATGTTTGGCTTATAAACAAACTGCAAGTCAACAAATATTTTTTCTCTCGTCCTTTAAAAATGCATAAATCCTCCACTCTCCCTAAATATAGAAGTTACATAGCTGCGTTAACTCTTTCAGGGCTGATGTCGACATTTGTCCAAATTCAGGGGTAGAGGACAATAATCATCTGTAAACTGCAACGAAACTCACCCCTTACATTTTAGTTCGACTGTCTTTGCTAGAAGGACAGTTACATAGCTTTGTTGATTTGACCTCGATTCCCTATGTGTGTGTGAGTAGCGAAGAGCAAACAACCTCTACAATGGCATCTATATCTGGCGAGAGACCAAAGCGAATGTGCAAAGCAAAATACTCCACGGACGTTTTATGTAATTTCGTTGAATAGGACTCTGACTTGTCAGACTCCAAGTCTGATGCAAGTGGTCTGGAGAACGAAAGTGAGGTATCAGCATCGTCTGATCGGTCCCCGGCTGATAGTGGTGCTGAACACTTTTGTGTAGCTGATGTGCCTACAGCAGCGTTCGCCTGGGAGGACCACCACTTATGATGACAAAAGGTACAAACCAGATTGCGTCACACTGCCTGCTGTGCGAAGACAGCCAGGCAGACGGCCCACCGTGCATTCCTGCTGACCATTGAGGCGCTACTGCCGCCAGAGATGCCAAACATGCGCCAACAGCAGCCACAGCACGTAGCAACAGACATTTTGTGTTGATTTATGTGGGAAACGATTGCTTTGTGTGCTTTTCAGAAAACTTAGTTCTTTGGAAAAAATATTCAGCCCTCAAAGAGTTAAACAATGGTCTTAATGTTTTTAACCACTGTTGACAAAAAACAATCTGAAACACTTTTTCCTCTTTCTCTACAGATACTGCAAGTAAGAAGGTGTGTGTTGCTGAGGTGAGAAAGTCATAAATATAACTTTAAGTCAAAGAATCTGTCATGTTTCAAAATATTTGCTGGTGTCTAGTCTCACAGGGCAAGGCATGATTCTCAAATGAGAATACACATCTGGGGACAACCTGATAAATGTGTGTAGTGAATAGCAACGCAATCCTGAACTGCAAAGCCTGCACCCGCAGGGCTTCTTCCTAAAACACCTGCCCCCAGTTCCTCCAGTCGGTGTATTTTAAACTGCCACCAGAGTTTTAAGGAAAGAGCAAATGAGAAAATAAAAAGCTAATTTTTGCTGTTATCTAGTCAGGAGCTCAGTTCCTCAAGGTAGCTGAAGCTTAATAATCAATCTGCACTTGGCGCTACAACAGTGGAGACAGGCAGACACACACACATACACACACGTATACCACTGCAGTTACTTGGCTTCACATGTTTAAGAAGTACCCCTGTCTAATACAATATCTTTATCTCTTTGCGTCACCGTATAATATATAGTGCTATATAACAGCAAATAGAGTTTAGATTAGCAGTGTGGTCTATGGATACGCAATGTGTTAAAGCGCTGTGTCCATTTTGTCATGGAATGTTTGCATTTCCATTTAGATAGTAATGTTAAATTTCTTTAGCTATTCATTGATATGTACTGTAGATGTTGTGCAGCATTGTCCACGTATTATGGGTGTTGTTAGACAGATTGCTGAATCCGGTGTTTTTGAGTACTGAAATCTGCATCTCCTGGGGCTCTTCATTATTAGTTATGTTAACAGCGTTCCAGTTGACAGAGTGACACACCATTTACTTCAGATGCATATTTTGCTTTTCACATTTTCATGAATATAGCTGCCTGCCTGTTCTTTCAAGCTTACGTTGACTTGTACACTATTGTCTTAACGTTGGACAACAGAAAGGGAACACAGCACCTGTGGCATCACATCGTTCATGTTTACCATTCGTCTGTTGATGCCTTTGAATGCCAGTGTATAATCTGATACTACAGAAATGTTTTCCCTTGCATCAGTTTGTTTGTTTTTAAAACCGATTATTTATTTTTAAAATGTGCAATGTGCTGTCTGCACAACCGACACATATTTATGTCTAGTAGGGTTTTTTAAGAGGCTTTTCGACTATAGATGGTTCATCATTATCAGAAGTTTGCTGTCTATCGGACCAGGTTAATGAGAGCACCTCTGCTCTGTGCAGTTCAAAATCATCACCCCTACATTGAGAGCCACCTTCTTGAGGCATTGGATTGGTTTAGATATGTGACAGTCAGTGAGCTGTCTAATTGTTTCCACACAGTTTTAAACAAAACTCATTTGTAGTTGTTTCCAAGTGTATATTTTATATGTCTGGCTTCAGCAAAACTAGCTGGTTCCTGTCTTATTCACATATTGTAATTCTTTTTGGAGCTATATGTCAGTACTGCATAGCTTGAAAGCAAAAATATCTGGGATATTCACTCATATATCAACTACAGAGGTAGTGGCCATCTTTATTAATAGCATTTAATTCTTCTTTCCTTTTCAGATGCCCTCATCTTCAGGGCAGCAGGTTGGTGCTCCAGGAAAAAAGATTGGCCATCGTGGAGTTGATGCCTCTGGAGAGACCACTTACAAAAAGGTATTCCTGCTGAAGACCGATGGGAACTCATAACTGGAGTTGTGAATGAATTTGAACTTGGGCCTGCACAGTTTTGTTTTCTATGTTAAGCCATTTTAGAGGATTACACTATTCATGTTCTTTGCTCCCTGATAGTAGTGTGGTATTTTTCTTTTTTTTTCTTTAGTTCTGTCACATGTGGCTCTCTAGTTAATTGTGAATACAGTCGAATATATGTGAATTTCATCATCAAGCAATTATATTCAAAGCATTTTTGTTACAATATACAGTGCAGTCTGGGCGATGGAATTTTTGAGTGAAGAAACGTTGAAAACAGAATTCCCATTGACAAGTTTTTGGCTACTAGAATATATCCGATTCAGAATATGCAGTGGACTCCAGAATCCTTGTCAATCTTCATTAAGATCAGCAAAAACGCTGTATGAAATAGAAGCAAATATTAAGCCATATTATATTCGGCAGTGTGAAAATTACAGACATCTGTTTTAGTACAGTTACTGTATTTCAAAGGAAGTCTTTTTAAATAAGCAGTACTTATGTGTTTCCTTAAAAGCATATATTGTAATATTTTATTAAATCTCCTGTGTCTGTTACTTGCAACACAAAGTATTTTCCTGTCATTTTAAATGTGGTATTTGACTATTTTGTAACATATTATACTGTTATTTTATGCATAGTCTTTGCAAATCGTTATAGATCTATAAAAATAGATGGCCAGAGAAATTCTTACTAAAGAACGTATAATAGTTTTAGTCTGGAGAATGAGAGACCCTTTGTAAAACATTGTTTTTATTTTAAGTTACCCAATTCATTGCTTGATTTTGAGGCTCGTTTAAGTTCATCATGCTTTTGGTCCATCTGTGACCTAGATGCAGACTCCTATCTGACAGAAGCAGATGTCCCATGTTTGCATCCTGTTATGTAGTAGAGGTCATTCCACTGTTGGTTTTAAAAGAATTCCCAGCAGCAAAAAAAAAAAAACAACCCCAGTAGTCCACCTTTATATTTTATGGGAGGCATGGTTCATTACTTTGTATGCACGACTCTTCTCTTACGCTACTCCACACACTAGATTTCAGTAGTGGCCTAAGAATTAATTTTGTACCTATCTAATCATACACTGAAACCAGGATCTAAGTTCCACACAGACCTTTGTTGTGAATTTACCATTCCATTCATGTTTTGGAGATTTGATGAACCCATGATGAATGTGGATTTTGAAGTTTTTTTTGCCTACTTCATGATCATTTTATTGTTTATGGGCACAAGATGCACTTACAACTCCTTCCTGGTAGTTAATCCACTGTTTTAGGAAATTAAAAATTACTTGATTATTCTCCTTTGCAGCTGTGTGGTATATTTAACATTTTCTTTCTAGCTAATACCTGGTATATCCAAAGTACTCCTTTCAAATAAGTTCTATTTGTCAAAGTAAACATGAGTCACATAAAGCATTTACTTGGCATTTTTAATGTAGGTAACATAATATCTATCGGAGCTATTTTTGAAGAGAAACAAGTATTACTCATTTAAAAATATTTTTTTTTTAAATTATACTGTAGTATTAATTGAGTTACAATAAAGTTTAGTTTAGTGTTTCAGTTATTTTAGGCATCAAGTATAACAGTCAGTCAGTCATTTTCTAAGTTGCTTTTACCTAAACAGGGTTGTGGGGGGTCCTGGAGCCTGTTCCAGCTAGCATAAGGCTCGAGGCCGGAACAGAGTACCAGTCCATCACAGGGTGAACACATGCACACACCAGCTACACAGTAAGGCCAATTTAGTATCGTATAACACATTTTGTTTATTTTATAGAGCTTTTGTACTCATCTTTGTCAAGGATACCAGTATACTAGTGCAGACCTTTGCCTTTTTCCTTTCATTCAAGTGCTGGCAGCCTGCCATGACTGTAGTGTTGGTAGCTATTTCAGAGTAAAGGCTGCTGTTTGTCTGTAATTGCTGATGCCTACGTTAAGGAGGGAATTTAAATAGCTGAGACGTGGTGAACATATATACAGTAGGAATGGTCAGTCACAACAATTTCCAGGAGCAGTCAACGTTACAAAACATAACACAAGCAGGGGGTTACCTAAACCAAAAAAAAAAAAAAAATACAAAATAGAACATAAGCATGATGACCATTAAAAAAAGAATCTTAAGTGCAATTAATATTAAAGTTAACCACCTACTATTCATTTTCATTCCTTTTTTTTCTGGTTGGGTTTGCTGTGGGAGTATTCTAAGTTGGACAGATGAGACCACCTTGTACCAAATAACTTTTTCCCAATTGGTTTTGTTGGAATTCTCAGGTCAGTTGAGCAAGAGAGAATTGTCTCCAGCATTTCCTGGGTCTTATAAAATTACAATGTATGAGAGATCAAATTTCAGTGTCTGTGCAAGATCTGTAAAATTTGTTCTTTACAGAAATGGAATCATAGGTTACATTTATTTAACCAATATTTTCCCTTCCCATTTTAAACTCCTTTTTTATGAAGAATATACAGTATGGCCGCCTTAAACCACTGATGCCAGGGAAAAGCTGAAAGAAAAACTCACAAAAGTCATAGATTACAAAAGCAATATGTGTTCCGGAGAGTGGATCTCTCTTAGAAATTTTAGTGCTGCTTTAATAAGGATGAGATCATTCTGTTTTAATTAGAGCTGAGGCATGCATTTGGTGTGCTTTATTTCCATTTTAAACTTGTTAATTAAGTATGATGACAGAGTTTACAAAATTAAAAACTGAGAAATTCATTTCAAGGCTATGGTAACCATGATAATTAATGGGAAAACAATGGATGGTGGCAAATATGATCTGTCAGTCTTGTGGGTTGTACAATAAAGATAATAAATTAATGTCTTCATAAGTAGTGGGGTCTCCATTCAAACCTTTTGCAACTTTCTTTTTTAATGTTTCTTTTACAGACCACTTCTTCAGCACTGAAAGGTGCTATTCAGCTTGGGATCGGGTACACTGTGGGTAATCTCACTTCTAAACCAGAGCGGGATGTGCTGATGCAGGACTTCTACGTGGTAGAAAGCATTTTTTTCCCTAGGTAATCAAAACTATTTTGTACATAGATGATATGGTATGAACTTCCAGCTGTTGCTAATAAAACAGATGCCAGAAGGATCTGATGCGAATGAGGTGAACATGTGTGGGGTTTAAGTAAATGTAAGAAACAAAACTGAATACAAATAGGGTGTTCTTGATATTAAAAGCTACAAATTATGTTTAGAAAAACAACAAAAACACTTTGAAACAAAAACATCCATTCAGCCATTCTGCAAGTTTTCTTAGTTCGAAGTATCACATTTGTGCTGTATGAATTAGTTTACTGCAGTTTGCTTAATCACCAAGTAGTTTTTCTTTTAAAGATGCTATTATAGAAAGCTGAGCTTAATATGCATTTTGGAAGGTGAAAGTTCTAAGTGTTGTGTGGGATTGATTAGAATTGAACTTCCAATTGCAATCATCATTGTTGGAATTTCCAATATATAACAACACATCTTTCCCTGTGGAGAGAATAATATTCACTTCAAACATTAGCTACAAATACCTGCATTTTTCTTTGTACTTCTGCTATAACAATGTGCATATTGCAGACGATGCAGCATCGGTTCAGAAGGCAGTATTTTAAACTGGCTGGTTTATAGTCTTCAGTAACAGCCGATTTATTTTTAACTTTTAAGTTATTTGTTGTTAGTCTGCTTGTGCAAACTGACTTGTCAAAATTCATCTGTTTTGAATCCATTTGTTCTTTGGATTTTAATACCCAAGACCGTTTTTATTACTTTCATCTCAATCATTAAGTAGTGTTTGTCTTACTTAAGAATGGGCATAATCCAGCTTCTTTAACCATGAAGATCTAATGACACAGCAATCAAAGCAGTCTGTGGTAGGGTCTATATTGAATTACGCACAGCTCATGAGGTTACAGTCTAAGTTATCTATGCTTCAAATTATAATGCTTGTTTACTCTCACATTGTGGTAGATTGTATCAGCTGTAAGCTGGAGACACTTCTACTAGCATAGAAGGTAAAAAAATGCAAGGTAAGACAAGACAGACTAGGTTAAGGAAAGAGGATTGACCCGTATTGCACTGAAACCTTAGCTTGAGATTTGACAGTGAACACACTGTTCCCGGATGCAAGCATATTTTGAAACCCACCACCCCTTTTTTCTAGCTTCATAATTAACTTGAGCAAATTATTTTCTTAATTATATTGTAAAGTAATAATGTATTTTAGTGACTTTCATGTAGAGTTATTTTATTTAAATGTATTGTGTGTTCTTATAGATGGAAGAATGGATGCAATGTAACAAAATCATGTAAAACAATAAAAAGAAAAAAATGCAAACTGTTATATAAGTGCAGTGACCCAAACTTTACACACAATATAATAATAATGATGATATATATAAAGTGTTCTTGTTCCTCTGCCAATGCATATTGTAACTGACTAGGGTGAAGATGGACACAACAGACCATCATCCTCTTTTCTGCCACTACTTTCAGTGAGTTCAGGGTCAGTCCTGTAATGCAGCTGTCCTGCATGATCAATTCATTCAGATGTTCCACACCTGAGCTGAAGCAGGACATGGAAGTATCGTAGAACAGTACAACGGCCACTATGGACTGATTTAATATCTCCAGTAGCTTGTCTCACACATTTAAAGAACTAAGTTTTCTTACAAAGAACTCTCTATTCTGGGCAGTTCTGTATAGTATATCTCTGTTGTCCATCGAATCCAGTCTATAGTTCGGAAGGGCCAACAGCTGTTTTCTTCCTTAACCTCTTTCCCTGTTATGGTGCCTGATCTAATGGCTCCACCACCAACTCCATAATATTAGTGATGCTCACTTCCTTAACCAGCTTTCTGTAAATAACATAAATTGCTGCTGTACTCATGTGTTGCTGACTGCCATCTTTAGTACGCCACCCAGGATCTTCATAAACTGCCTCCTGTCAGTTAGATAGCCATTATCTAGGCTAGTATGGCAACATATTACGTGAATCACTTTGAGCTTATTCCCCAACCAGAGAAGCTGGGTAGTGTTAAAAGCATTTGAAAAAGCAAATAAAATGATCCCAACCATTGTGCTTGGTTTGTTCAGGTGCATGGTGCATGTAGACCATTCTAAATAAGAGCCAAAAATGGCTAAATAGGCTGATCTTTTGAGCTGATTCATAGTCGGAGCTGGTAATGATGTATGTGGTTTTTTTTCTTTGGGGGTTTTTTTTTTTTTTCTGTAAATGAGGGTATTTTAACTTTTTTTCTGCATTTTCATAATTCAGCTTTGAATGTGTAAAATTGTGCATGTATTGTTTGTTTATGCTGATGCACCTCCTATTTCTGTATTCTAACACTTTCAAAAGCACATTGTCAGTTTGAAATTTTATGTATAATACTTGGTGGACACCCAGTATCTGAACAAGTCCCTTCTATAATGACCGCAGGATGTTTGTTTTGGCTACATGACTGAGCAGTATCTTCCTGGGGATAACCGTATCTGTCTCCTTAGTTTCGTTAGGCTCTTGAATGTTTTACATGAGTTAAATCAAAAGATAATGAGGATCAAAAATATGTGATATTGTTATAAAGAATAATTAGTTGTGTTCTTGCCACTGCACAGATGTGGTTCCGTTACGATTGTCTGCTGGAACATTACTGAATGGGGTTCACTTATATTTGCTTGTTTTTGTCTGCAGTGAAGGCAGTAACCTGACACCAGCACACCACTTTCCCGACTTCCGCTTCAAGACTTATGCTCCTGTGGCCTTCCGTTATTTCAGAGAGCTCTTTGGCATCCGGCCTGATGATTATCTGGTAAATGAATAGCATTGTTGAGTTTGACCTAACCCTGCCATGTCTGGTTTACATTTATGCCAGTCTGTGACATTGACTGTTTATCAGATATGGGCTCTATAATGTATTCTTGCACCTTAACTGAATTGTCTACAGAGAGATTTGCTGTCTGACTGAGAAAACTGAAAGTTTACTTGAGTATTTTTATCCAGTTCACACTTTGTGGCCTAGTGGCTGATGTGCTGGATTGTACACTATATAGTTACTCTCTTTTATTCAATCACTAACTGGTTTGACTCGGAGAGATTTCGTTCACCTGATAGTGCTGTAACTGTAAATGGTATGATTGCAGTTGGACTACACATGTCTCAGTTGAATTTGTTTTGACCAAAAGTGTAAGCTAAACAAGGATATGAAAATATATTGAGGTAATTCTTGTTCTATATATATATATATATATATATATATAGATATATATATATATATTATATATGATGCGGCAGAGGGTGGCCCATCAGCGGACGTGAGCTTCCAGCCTCACATCCTCCCTTGTCGCAGGAGTCGGCTTTCTCCAGGTCCTTCTCTTACTCTGGGGCACCTTGACGGTCTGAGTCTCCTTATGGGGAAAAAAGGAGACACCGCACCATCTATGTCCCTGTAGAACGGCGTGAGACCGACGCTGGCTCAGGGAGCAGGGCACCTAGATCCCCGGCACACAACAGCCGTCGTCTTACCTGCCCTTTTCCTCGCTCCACACCCACCACACGATCGGTCCTCATCACCGCATCTACTGTCAGAGGTACGGCTATTCGGTACCTGGAACCGACTGATACCGGACCCCCTTCGCACATCTTCCCTTTTCGACACAGGTGTCACCTACCTGCGTCCCAATGTCTCTCCGGCTGGAGTATCCAGCACTGCGCCATTCTGCCCACTCTTGTAGCATCTTCACAGGCTCGATTGCCTTTCCCTCCAGCTTCTCCAACATCTCACGGAGGGCGCGTATTACCTGGAGAAGCGACTTGGCAGGCTGAAGGCACTCCTCAAGCTCACGCCACAAACAGAGGTGGAACATCAGCCGGCAGTGGACTTACCCGTTGTTCGGTCCTACATGTCGGCTGTGTGTCACACAGCCGCCTGCTCGGCTCTGGTGGGTCCCTTCCTGGTTCGGGACGGACATTCGTTGGTCCTGCCTCCATCCAATCAGTGGCGGGAACACAACACACACCGTCCAATCCCTCACCAGACTTGGGGAGGGACTTCCGGTTCTTCACCATCTTCTCCTTCCTGCTCTCGATGCAGTGGCGAGCCTCCAGGCAGCTCCTCTGCTCCTGTTTCTTCTTGAGCAGCAGAGGCTCCTCTTTCCCGGCTGTTCTTGCCGCTGACGCTGTCCCGTGACTCGCCACACATCGGCCACCAACATGGATCCAGGCAGCCCCTGCCGAAGACACATAAACAAGGTCCGGCCCCACAAGGGCCAACTGCCATTGGGCCAGGGTCTTACCTCGTGGATCCCATCTTCCGGAGGCAGCCTTCTCCGTCACGTTGCCGACCCGTGACGCCGTGCTTCAGGGCGTCCGCTGCTCTCCTGCCTTGCCAGCTCTTCTATTCCCACATTGGGTGAAGATGACGATCCCCATATCCGCAGGCGGACTTCGGGTGAGTTGCCTGCTTGCGGTGTGTGTTTGCCGCTGTCAGCGGCTCGTGTGCATGGTGTCCTGCTGTTCCGGGCTGACCACAATAATTTTTTTTTTATGGGGCCCCCGCATTGAACCAGGTGGCGAGTTCCATCTGGGATGCCAATTGTGGAAGTCCAGCCCCGGACACAGACAGGCATACACCGATAATTGCATAAAGCACACACTTTATTATAAATAATGTCCACAGCACACAGTGCCTTTGCACCAATCACCCACTTCTTTAAGTCTTCACCGCCTCCACTCCTCTATGCCGAGCTCTGTCTTCTTCCTCCCGACTGCAGCTAACGAATGGAGGGAGGTGGCCCTTTATAAGTCCACCCTGACGTGCTCCAGGTGCCTCCTGACGAGCTCCCTGCAGCACTTCCTGGTGTGGTGGAAGTGCCGCACGAGCACCAGGAAGCACTCCAGGTGTCCCTGGTATTCCTTCAGCCGCCCGCCACATTAAATATGTATATACCCTGTATATATTCCATTACATTGACTGTTATTGTTTTGAATATCAACCATTACTGTTCTGGACAGCACATGTTTTTAGTTATTCAGTTAAGGTTCATGAGAAGCCATTGTGTATCCTG
Organism: Erpetoichthys calabaricus; assembly: GCF_900747795.2. Classification (NCBI taxonomy): domain Eukaryota; kingdom Metazoa; phylum Chordata; class Cladistia; order Polypteriformes; family Polypteridae; genus Erpetoichthys; species Erpetoichthys calabaricus. The sequence continues at coordinate 134,142,858 of NC_041405.2, forward strand.
TCACCTAGCTGCAAAAAAGACATAGCAACACTTGAAGCTCTGCAGAGGAGAGCAACCAAGTACATCCCAGCATTTAAAGATTTATCCTGCTTAGACAGATAGAGAATTAAACCTGCTTAGTCTCAAGCAGAGAGGACTGCATGTTAATATAATACAGGTCCTCAAAATTCTCAAAGGTGTTGCTAAAGTATATCCAGGAGAATTATTTCAGCTTAAAGGTGAATCATGTACTTGAGGACACCAGTGGAAATTAAGGGGAAGAGCATTTAGGACTGAAGCCAAGAAGCAGTTCTTTATGCAAAAAATTGTGGGAATCCGCAACAACCTACTGACATAGTAGTTGAAGCTAAATCTTGACAGCCTTTAAGAAATATCTGGATGAGATATTCTCGACAGGTTAGCTATTAGCTAAACATGCAAGCCTGATAGATTGAATGGTCTCCTCATTTGTCAAATTTCAAATGTTCTTATGTCCTTGAGGACATGCAGCAATATGGCACTTTTTTGCCCAGTTGTATAGTGTTAATTTTTCCTGTGGCAAACAAATTGGGCAGTATGTCTCAGACATGATGGACTTAACTACTTGTGCATTGGAGTGGTCCAGTTAGTACGTTAACTGGCATTTGTGATAATCTGTGCCTGTGTGCTGATTTGGAAGTTCTGTCTTTCAGAACACCTAGCTGTCACCACTAAGTCTAAATTATACTGTTTGTGCATCATTTATTAACATCAGCACGTTAAAAATATCTGCTACAATGATTATAATTGCTTCAAACAAAATGATAGAATAAGCTTGTGTATTGCAGTGAAAGACTAATCTTGTAGTAATATCAGTACAATGAAACAAATGCCATATCAGTAATATAAAAGTTCTTCAGTTCTCATTAAATACATTTATGAGTAGACAACTGGAAACAATTCTACCCCAAAGGATAAATGTTTTCAAAAACTACAATATGAATAGAGTCTCAGATGTGTAGCTGATGTACAAAAATGGAATTCTTAGAAAATAAAAGTATGAAAACCACTTATGGACTACTGCTAAGCTGATACTCTTTGCTTATTATAGCTCAGCAAGAAAAATCCACAGAGACCAGTATACAGTGTTATTTCAGAACAAGGGGCAGTTAAAGGTGGTTCTAACCTAACCCTAAAAAAACCCCCAGAAAAATCACCTAATTCTTCAGTTGTGTGCTGTAGGCTTTTATATTTTGCAAGATTCAATTACATAATTTGAATTCTTCTGAATTAGTCATTTGTTGAAGTGTTTGTTCCTTTTATGTTTAAAAAAAAAAAAAAGAAAATACTTGATTGACAAATGAAATTTGTGTTATCCACAAAGACAATTTCAGTTGGTCATGTGTGTTACAAGTACATATCAGACATTCCGAGTAAGAAAAAATATACAGAGTAAAGTTAGAGCTAATCCCTGACTTGTGCACAATATTCAAACAAATTTATTCAGTCATGTTGATCTAGTTGCTTCACATTTGATCTATTTTTTAAAAATCTGATTGCTACTTCAAAGTATTCTATCATTTATGAAATGTAAAATTATTTATGGCATGCAGAAAAGGATAACCAGGATTATTAAGGATTTAATCGATATTTTTTGCCATGATGTTTACATGTTGCTGTTACACAGATGATTAATAAGCAACAGAAATTATGCTCACTGATTTAATCATTTGAAGCACTTTAACTCTATGTTGAGCATGCAAATTTCTAGGGTCAGCAGAAGAACACTCTTCCAATGTGATATGTAGAGCATTTCCCAAATAAGTGTACAAAGTGACTAGCTCTGTTTATTTATCTGAGTAAACTTTCACTTTTTTCACTTTGGCGAGAGTTTTATTATAACTGTTAAAAAGTTACAGGGATCAGACAACCAATTTGTTGTAAAGGACCGTATACCCCATCAATCCACCTGATTAGTGTTCTATACAGAATTGTCAAAGTAACTTCCTTCTTTACATTATTCCTCAGCTTAGAAGAGACCAATAAAGTGGTGAGCTTTAGCCAGACCCATCTCTAAGGGGCTAATAAATTTCATACCAAGTAATATTTTCACTGCTGGCATATAGAGCTGTGCCCTACACCGAAACAATACAATGGCATTAATTAGTGAAGCTATAATCCTCTAGAAAACAAAGTTAAAATTGGCTCCACAAATGATCTTTATCCATATGTAGGTGGTATTTTAATATTTGAAGTATTTACACGTGAGCATGGAACCACAAGTGGAATCTTAATTTAACTTTAAAAAGTAACATCTGAAAATCTGAATGGAAATGTGCTAAAGAGGCATGAATACTTACAATCCAAGTTGTTATTATACAGTCACTGCCATGCATCCAGTTTAAAATTAAAGGCTTTTGTTCCTTTATCTGGAAATTTTTAATTATACTTATGGATGCACTTTGATAACTTTTTGTTGTTTTCTTCTTGTTATAAAACGTCATATACTGTATGTAGTAAGGTATATCGGATTATTTAGTTTTTCCATTTCTGCTAGGTTTCTCTTCATCTTGATAGACTAACATTAAAACATTTCAAAAATTGTTTTACCAGTATACAAGTGTAAATCAACATTTTCCATACCTTTTGCTCAGTGAAAGAGGACTATATACCCAGTGTAGCTTGTTATGCCTACTGCCTGTGAATAGACAAGCTTACATTTCCACACCTTACCTGAGAAAATACAAATGTTCATGTAAACATGAGATGTATGTTTCAGACATCTAACAGTTACTAATTTACATTACATTGTGATGACTCTTTGAATATTGATCATTGTATAATGCATTTAAGAATTTGCCAACATGATTCCAATGAAGAAAAATAATATTGGGGGCTGTTGTGATATCAGCTTCACCTGTTAGATAGATAGATGGGACTTTATTTGCCCAAAGGGAAATTTAGCTTTTTACAAAAGCTTAAGAAATGTAACAAACACCACCCCCTCAAATACACACAAAAATTACAAAAAAGAAGAAAACTTTTGACTTGGTTAAAGAGAAAGGAGCAGTTACAGTGAGACATTATAAAGGCATACTGCTGTATGTGTGAAGGAGCTCAAGTAGCATTTCTTGACACACATCTGCTGAATAATTCATTTTCTAAAAGTCCTCACTGTCGGTGTGTCAGAGAGAGGATGTGCAGCATTGTTCATAACGGCCATCAGTTTTGTTTTCATATTTTCCTCCTCTGCTACTTCCAGCAGATCCAGAGTGCTTCCCATAATGGAGCGTGCCTTCTTAATTAGCTTGCTGGTTTGTTGGGCCTTTCTTGAAGTGATGTTACTGACCTAGCACACCACAGAATAGAAAATCACACCTTCCCTTCATGACAGAGTTATAGAACATGTAAAGAGCGTCACAACCACCATTAAGGAACACAGTCTCCTAAGAAAGATGAGTCTACTTTGCCCTTTCTTATATACTTCCTCTATATTAATAGGCCGGTCCAGTCTCCTACTACACAAAACTGACAGGCTTGTTTAGTGTGTTACGTCCTTATAGGTTAAGTTTGCAGTTGCTTTGCTGAACCATACCAGTTTCTGGAAATTACCTCTCCAAGTACGTTGTATTTTTTGTTTATATCCCTTGTGGCTATATCTCTCTTTCATATTGTTGTCCTGTTCTGCATTTTCTCTTCTGTTCCTCGTACCTGTTCCTATTTATTTGTGTAATAAATAACACCTAGTAATTAGTTCCAGTTCTTTTGTGATAATGGTTTTTGTCCTATGAATGATATTCTTTTGACATGTGGTGTAAATTTCCATATGTATTTTCTGTTCTGGCTTTTGCTTGTGCTACCCATATAAAATACACTGATTTTCTTCATTTAAAAAGTTTTACATTTTTCTGAGATTTAAAGTTCTTTCTGTAATACCCAAATCATTGAATATTTTCCTATTAGTCCATTTAGCAAGTCAGAGGTTGTTGAGTTTTATACATAGGAAAATTTCAACTGCTGCATTGCTGTAGTTATGTGACACCAAAGTAGGGAACTTTGTTTTTATATCTGTTGTTTAGTTGGCTTAAAGACTTGCACTAAATTGAAAACTGATTTTGTCTGTCCTAGTATTCTTTATGCAACGAACCCTTGATTGAGCTGTCCAATCCAGGAGCCAGTGGGTCCTTGTTCTATGTCACCAAAGATGACGAGTTCATCATCAAGACTGTGATGCATAAGGAGGCAGAATTTCTGCAAAAGTTGCTACCTGGTTACTACATGGTAAGTAATACCTTGAGGCAGCTGTTATTTTAACTAGGATGCCTTAAGAGTACATTTGGTGCAGCTGGAAGTGAAAAGAACGGTTTGACCTTTATTTGGTGTTACACATTGGAACTAATTTATGCAAATGTTTGTCATGTGTTTCTATCCAAACATCTTTCAAAGGAGATGCTGTATCTGAAATTAACTCTTATGGTGCACTCTCTTCTTAAATAATTTTTTTTAGTTTAGCCAAGATCATATAAGACTCTTAAAATATATCACTTACTATATTGTCTGTCAGTCAGTCATTATCCAATCTGCTATATCCTCGGGGGGCCTGCTGGAGCCAATCCCAGCCAGTACAGGGCGCAAGGCAGGAATAAACCCCAGGCAGGGCGCCAGCCCACCACAGGGCACACACACACCCACATACCAAGCACACACACTAGGGACAATTTAGGATCGCCAATGCACCTAACCTGCATGTCTTTGGACTGTCGGAGGAAACTCCATGCAGGGAGGACCCGGGAAACGAACGCAGGACAGACAACAGTGTAATGATTTTTAAAAAAACAAAAGCAAATGATTTCATTACTCTGTAATACAGTTTATAAATTCATTCAGGAGCCAGTTTTTCAGTAATTATTAAAATTAAAAAGTGAGTAACAGTTATAGAATGTGACCTTTAGGGCTGCAATTGCTTAAAAAGAACTGCAAAAATCAGTTAATTCTTCTACTTCATTGTTTTTTGGCCTTTGCAATTGGGTCATTTGCCTTTTTTTTTTTTTTTTAATATTTTTATTTTATTAATTTTCATTGTAATCATTCCATACAAACAGATCAATTTATAACCCAACAGATTTGAAGACTAATCAAACCCCACCCCTGAGAAGGAGAGCTTAGCTAAAGGAAAATTGCTTTAGGCTTTTTAATAAGGCAACATTAAACAAAAGAAAGGCAGAAGTAAATATCTATGTAAATAAGAGATGGAGAAGGGAGTTAAATGCAATAATAGTTATTTCTCTTATTCTAAAATAATATTGATTAAATCCTGCCATGTTTTGAAGAAATGTTGTACAGATCCTCTAACTGAAAATTTGATTTTTTCCAATTTCAAATAATATAAAACATCGGTTTCCCACTGACTTATAAGAGGAGAATTAGGATTCTTCCAGTTTGACAAAATAAGTCTGCGTGCCAAAAGTGTAGTGAATGCAATCACCGTTTGCTTGTCCTTCTCCAATTCAAGTCCATCTGGAAGAACACCGAACACAACTGTTAATGGGTTAGGAGGGATTGTGATACCAAGGCTGTCTGAGAGGCACTTAAAAATTTTTGTCCAAAATGATGTTAGTTTGGTGCAGACCCAAAACATGTGACCCAGTGAGGCAGGAGCTTGGTTGCAGCGCTCGCAGGTTGGATCCTGGCCTGGAAACATTTTGGACAGTTTTAAGCGAGACAGATGAGCTCGATATATATAATTTTTAGTTGAATAATTCTATGCTTTGCGCATATAGAACTCGAGTGAATTCTCTGCTTTGCTACCTTCCACTCCTTTTCTGATATATTGATTAAGAGATCTTCTTCTCAATGTCCTCTTGGATCTTTGAAAGGTAGGGACTCTAATAAGATTTTATATATTGCGGAAATAGTGTTTGTTTCCTCAAAATTGAGCAGTATTTTTTCCAGCATTGTGGAGGGTGCAAGGTGGGGGAAATCGGGCAATTTCTGTTTAACAAAATTTCTAATTTGAAGATAGTAAAAAAAATGTGTAGCTGGGAGGTTAAATTTTGAACGTAATTGTTCAAAAGATGTAAATATGTTGTCTATATAAAGATCTCTGAGCATTTTAATCCCAAAACTTTTCCAGGTATTAAAAACTGGATATACTTGCGAAGGTTGAAAGAGGTGGTTCTCTTGCAGAGGTGCCACTGATAAAAGATTTTCCATCTTAAAATGCTTCCTAATTTGGTTCCATATTCTGAGTGAGTAAAGCACAATTGGGTTATTAGTATATTTGCGATAACTTTCATTTATTGGAGAGCAGAGCAGGGAATATAAAGAAGTTCTACAGGATTTTACTTCTAATGCGGACCAAGCCTGTGTATGTTCATTTATTTGTGTCCAGGTTTTTATGGTTTGTATGTTTGCTGCCCAGTAATAAAACTGAAAATTAGGTAAAGCCATGCCACCTTCTGCCTGAGGTCTTTGTAGGGTCGCTCTTCGGATACGTGGGTGTTTTGAGTTCCAAATGAATGAGGTTATTATTGAATCTAACTGTTTAAAAAACGATTTATTGATATATATTGAAATGTTTTGAAATAAAAAGAGAAGTTTAGGAAGGATATTCATCTTAACAATGGTCATTTGCCATTTTACACACTACAGTATTACTATGTCTGAATTGTCTTATTGTTTTTTTGTCTTATTTGTGTATTCTTTTAATTTGTTTTGTGACATGTTTTTGTTCTTGTCCTTCATACTCTTGGTCGATATCTACTTTTGTCATTCTGCTATGTTTTAACCACACTTTACTAATGTGGTAAGCATTAGAAGATTTGCTCTGAAACATCAGGACAAAGTCATAAGGCACAAACAGTGGAAGAAAATGGCAAAATTCATCCCCATCTACTTAACTCGTATTTTTTCTTGTGTGTCTTCTCTTTGATTAGAACCTAAATCAGAATCCTCGCACCCTGTTACCCAAGTTCTATGGCCTCTACTGTGTTCAGTCGGGTGGTAAAAACATTCGCATGGTTGTAATGAACAATGTCTTGCCCAGAGTGGTCCGCATGCACCTTAAGTATGACCTTAAAGGTTCCACCTACAAGCGAAGAGCCTCCAAGAAAGAGCGTGAAAAGTCCAGTCCCACTTTCAAGGACTTGGACTTCATGCAGGACTTGCAGGATGGTCTCATGCTGGATACAGACACCTACAATGCACTGGTCAAAACACTTCAAAGGGATTGCCTGGTAAGTAACAGTGTTATTAACTTCAGCCTAGTGACCAAACAAATGCAAAAAGCAAATTGACTGTTACTGATGTAAGACTGCCTTCCTTGCAGCTTCATTTTATCTCCCAGCTCTATCCACATTGAATTGTTCTGTGGCCGTCTAAGTTACTGTGATAGACTTTTGTGTCCTACTTTTCTGTTTGTAGGTCTCAACAATTCTTACCCACATATTATCTTCATCTCTTGCCTGCTGCCCCACTTTAAAATATGTACTGATTAGGTTTTTATCCATTAAGGTGCTGGAAAGCTTTAAAATCATGGACTACAGTCTTCTGCTTGGTGTTCACAACCTGGATCAGTCTGAAAGAGAGCGTCAGACAGAGGGATCCCAGAGCACAAGTGATGAAAAGAGACCCATGGGTCAGAAGGCCCTGTATTCAACAGCCATGGAATCTATTCAGGGTGGTGTTGCCCGAGGAGAAAGCATTGACACTGATGACACGTGAGTGCCAGACTTCTGGCTAGAGTAGAGAGAGTTAATTGCCTGAAGTACTGACATTCCTTTCTACTTGATAGGATGGGTGGAATACCTGCTGTAAATGGGAAAGGGGAGCGTCTCCTGCTCTACATTGGAATCATTGATATCCTGCAGTCATACAGGTACAGTTAGTGAACAGTGTTCACATTTGGATTATTTTGCAAGAATTGCTGATAGTTATTGCTTTAGCCATGTCTGTTACCTTGATTCTGAATCTTGTCTTGGGTGTACACTAACAAGAATTTGTACCAATGATTTCTTTTTGCTTTTTTCCTCAGGTTAATCAAGAAGTTGGAACACACATGGAAGGCCCTAGTTCATGATGGGGTAAGACATCACCTCTCTTTGTGCATTGAGCAGCACAATTCTTATTTCAATATGTTCTGCTTTAGTTACCCCTCTCTCACTCTCTCCCTTAGGATACTGTGTCAGTACACAGACCCAGTTTCTATGCAGAACGCTTTTTCAAGTTCATGAGCAGCACTGTTTTTAGGAAGAATTCTTGTGAGTATTCCTGAGAACATTAACTAATTCTGTCATCCTTTTCAAGTGTGGAACTGAAGATTCAGGGGGACAACAGGGATACTTGACTATCCCAAATCTTCTGCAAAGCACATAAACTCTCTTTTTTGTTTGTTGTACAGCTTTGAAATCCTCGCCTTCAAAAAAAGGACGAGTTGCGCTTACTGTGCCCAAGTATTCTGGACCAGGTGCTGCATTTTCTGCCAGCCAGTTGCCCTCGGAAAAGGATGAAAACATTTATGACCTGAGAGGCGCTAAGAGCTTTCCCACACTTGAAGATGAAGGTATTGGCAGGGGGATGGCATACTGATGTTAATAACATCAAATGAATATTCTTGGACCAGAAACAAACTGATGTTCCTCTTGCTTCAGTGTTATGTGTAAAGGATTCAATAAATGGATTGTGTCCTCAAGATGAGCCCCTTTATAGATATAATTCGTGCTTCTTAATATATGTCACTAAGATAGTGTAATAAAATGAGGCTTCACTAGGAGCAGCTGTAGTAGTCAGCAGAACAGGAACAGCAAACTGAATCCAATATTGAAATATTGTATTTCAGGGCGGCCAGATTTACTACCTTGTACACCTCCATCATTTGAGGAAGCTACAACTGCATCCATAGCAACAACATTGTCCTCAACGTCACTGTCAATTCCAGAGAGGTCACCATCAGATACTTCTGAACACCCACGATATAGGTAACCCTGTTTTATTGTAATAGGCAGCATATTGGTAAATAATTTTCTGACAAAACCTAAACAATGCCACTGACCAGTGTATATTCTTTTTAGGAGACACACACACTCATCAGGTCAGGATGTAAGGTAGGAACTGTATTCTATATTTTTCAGATCTTTGTTATTGGTTTGGAGCAGAGTTCTGATACTGCAGGGTGTCATTATGTTATGTACAGATCTCATGATGAGGAGCTGCAGCAGATCACTGTGGAAGTGGAAGTGAAACAACATGACAACGAGGTGGCTGCCATTCTTGACATGTCACCAGAAAAAAGGTATAGCACAGTGGGAAAGAATGAAGGGAATACCTTCATGTGCTGAACAGTGAAGTCAGCTAAGCAGTTTAACGTTAATGTGAGAGTTCCAAAATAAGTCATTACCAGTCAGGTGACAGTCCTAGACATCTTTTTGGGGAATATTTAAACCAGATGCTTAAATTTATGAGTGAATAGGCTCTAATCTTTGCTTTCCCTGTGATTTTCTTTCCTACAGTGATACAGCATCTGCATCTGCCTCTGTCCCACCAAGTCCTAAAGTGACTGTAGAGCTGGACTCTGCCAGCCAGGTTTCAGAGACGGTTAGTCATGAATCTGAAGAGGAAGTGCCCGTCACAGACCTTTACTTTGTAAGTAACCAATGGCCCACTTCCTTTTTCCAGTGTGGTGTTTTATGTATGTTTTCCCTTGGTCTTTGAACTTGTGTTCATCAGCTTAACGTTCTACCTAGTACTGGGTTGCTCAGCCCTGTCCTGTTCTAAAGCCCATTGCAACAGAGATGTAAATAGATTGTGATTCATCAACAGTCAGTAACGTGACTGTTCTCTATTATCAAGTAATGAAAAATTATTTTTCTTCATTTGCATGAATTATACTTTATGATAAATAAGTTGCATGGCTGCTGCACAATTGTCATTATGGTAACATGGATTTAAAAGGATGGATGGGATAAGAACCAACATGGTTCATCTTTAGCTTGCCGCAGGCTGTATCTGAGGATGAAGACTGAGGGATCTACTGTAAAATCTCTCAAATGAACCACCAAAACAGCAAATCTACGTTGAAAACATTGATGAAATATTAATTTATTTATCTCTGTACTTTCTGCCTGATGGTATGGTTTAGCTATCCATGCATATGATGATAGCCATATCATTAATGTTTATAAAAAATTATTTCCTACTCCACCTCCTCCTGAGCATCTACAGTACATATCCAATGTCTGTGGCGCTACAAGTTATGGTTTCTGAAACCGTGTCTGTCCTGCAAGCTTTCCAAAAGAAATGAAACAAACACAAGTAAGACTTACGTTCATCTTGAATATCTGTAGGCCAACCCAATAACCAAGTTGTCAGCAATAGAAAATTATCAGGCTATCCCACTCCAAAAAATCATATCTATGTAGAAAATTAAAAAGAGAAATTCTAATAAATAATCACAGGCGGAAGACTGCAGAAGATGAGCTGATAATACCAGTAGAAAAATACATTTTTTCACCATTTATTGGAAGTTATTGCCAGCACTTCAGTCTGCACTTCCCAGATTTATTGTCTCGTGTTTGAAAAACTTGTACTGTAGACATTAGAGAGTGCAGAGAATCACAGCAAGACATATATAATGATAAAATGATAACAGACAGTACATACTGAACATCGGCATCAGTAAAATAGTACCTTTAAGACCATCTGTCTTAACATGTGCTAAATAATATACTATAAATTATAAAGTGCCATAGGAAAATTATTACTGTGTCTACCAGATAGGTCATGTTACACCCTAAAAGAGTAGATGTTTGAGTTTTAACACGCTTAGCTTGTTAGTTATGATTATCATTTATAATGTATAATAGTAATTGAAACTTGATTTGTAGTAAAATAGAAATGTTTACTTAGTTTAACGTACTTGGACATTTGTTATGTCTAGCATTTTTTTTGTGTTTTAATACCTGCTGCAGTCTCCAGGGGCAGTTTTTGACTTTTTCCCCGATGGTGCCACATTTTGCTCCACCCACTTCACACTCAACCCTAAAAGTTAACTTAACTTGGTTTGACAGTATCATGTCAGTTTTAAAACTAATCTGTCTGAAACTACAATCTTTATTAGCTGGATAATAACAACTGAAAAACCACAATCTGGAAATACCATCTAAAAGTTGCACCTCCCATCCCCATACTGTACAATTTGTGGCCAAGTGGTGTTGCAAATCTTCTTTCTGCAGAACAGATTTGAATGCATCTGCATTTGTTAGTTTTCTTGTTATAACTCTGAGGCCTGTATGGAACGAGTCCCCTTACTTAGTGCTTCATTCCTGTCTAGAATTTAAAGAAGATGCAATAGAGATAAAAATGGACTAATCACTGGCTTGTTTTCCTTGCACCTCAGCCTGAATTTTAACTTTCAAGCCAGTGTTAACTGTATGTACTGTGGTATTACATTGCCACGTAGTAGCTTTCATCAGTTCCCTTCCAAGTTTAAGCTCACCTTAGACACTGAGCAGATACAGTAGCTGTGTGAGTAGGCCCTTTACCCATACGGGACTCTAAAGTCCTCAGGCAGTGATTGTATGCTGAAGTGAATAACTCTGGAGAAATGTTTTTCAAATGATGTAACCTGCACTAACACTGGGTTTGAATCCCACAGGGGACAGGGCGAAGCACTTGACACCAGCCAGGCGTAAGAAGATATATGGGGTGCGTTTGTTTTTAAAAAAAAAAAAAAAAAAAAAAAAAAAAAAAGACAGCCTGGGTTTGTTCTTGAAGTGCTGTGGTTTGTTAAACTATAAGTGCATGGCTTCCACAAGCTGTACTTGTGTTCCAGCTTTATATTTGGAATGACCAATTTGTGACTTTGCAAACTAAAATGGGTAGAACCTTCAACATGGAGAATGAGAACACCCTCCCACCAAGGAGTCATAGCTGCTGCACCTTAAGAAACCCTTCCATGTGCCTAAAAAGAGAAGGAAGTAATTCTACCAGTGTGAGAAAAACTTTCTGATTGCACGCACACACACATTTTTTCAAAAGAACGTTAGAGCGAGAAAACATTTTATATCTGACTGGTATTTACAGGAAAAGTAGGAAACAAAATCTGTGTGTGTTAATGTAAAAACTTCAACAGTAAGAGACTGTCATATCAGCAGCACTGCTCAAATCCACTAAATTGATCCACAGTACAGTACTCCAATTGGTCACGTTTTTTTTTTATTCTTTTTTGGCTCTTATGTTTCACTCTGTTTACGTTTTGCTTCTCCTGCTTTGTCTTTTTCTTTGTTCTGTCATCATCTTCATCACCATCATCGCTCACTACTTCATCTTCATCACCCTGTGCCTGGCTGGCAGTTTTCAGATGGGCGGTACTGGATCTGTTCACCGGTGCCGCGCCACGCCTGCGTAAGTGGTATCCAGTTTAAGATTAGTATATTGAATTTTTTTCCCAGTGGTACTTTTGGGAATAGGGGCCTCATTTGGTTTTGGACTGGGTGCCTAAAAACTACCTACACATCTGCAGCTCTATCACCTCATCTAGGGACTGATGATGTAGTTCATCATTACACCAGAACTTTTCATCCTAGGGCTTTAGCTACCATACGCTAACTCATTGATAGATTGGTTCCCAATTTTGTTTATTTAGGCTTTCTTTTACATTCTTAAAGAATTAAACATAATCTCTTGCAAAAGAACCTATTGAAATTATTACCTTCTGTGCCTCCTTTTTGATGCAACTGTGTTGCACTGTCAGGAAGTCCAGAGCAGATGTGCCCTATGTTTGTTATATTAGATGCTCAGAACTATTTTTGCATTTCTACAGTGAACCTGAAAATTGTTTGAAAATTATGCTGCAAATGCCATTTACTTGGTTGTTTCATGGTATACCATGAAATAACCAGTTTTCGTGACACACATGGTCAGTGTCAGAAATGTAAGTAGTTCAGAACTGTAAGTAGACTCATGTACTGAGTCAGGGAAACTTCAGAATTCAGTGACTTAAACTCTGCATTGGAAAACTTAAAGCACATTATTCGCTAGGCTATATTTCCTCCTCAGGTATATCTTCATGCATTCTTTTCAAAAAGCTAATTCTCACAAATTCCTACATTTTGTTGTCTGTTTTGTTCTACTCCCTCTTTGTCCCCGTCTTCCTTTTGTATTTGTTCATTTTCACACTCTCTCTTTCTCTCTTTCTCCTCCGGCTCTGTCGCGCTGTCCCTCTTCTCGCCTCCTGCCATTGCAGCCTCCGGAGGAGAGGACTTGGATTTATTCTCCTCTTCACTATAGCTCTCAAGCACACTCCGTTTCAGACGGGGAGGATGAAACAGTAAGTCTGATCTGACCTTTCTGTGTACCAGAATAAATTAACAGAAATTAACAATATTTTGATGCAAAATATATCTCCTCCCTGGTTTTTGGGGCACCATGTGGAAGTGAGTTCTGTTCTTCCAGCACACCCCACAATTAGCCAGTGGTCTGTGGACTTGGAATTTTTTCTTGGATATTCTTTCCTTCCCCCATTTTTGGTACCAGTTCATTACAAATGGGTGGGTAATGGGAGTGATACAGTAGTTGCGCATGTGCAAGTGGGTGAATTGTTATTAAAAGAAAAAAAAAAAGCCCAGCTCCTTGCCTGACATCATTTCTTTTGATTTTTTTTTCCTTTGCAGTAATTCCTATGCAGACTTCAGGGTGATTTGTGAACAGGAAGCATCTTAACTGGATGTTGATCTGCTTGGTTGGAACTGAAATCCTTATCCCAAAGGCTTCCAACAGAAATGGGGAAGTACATATTTGAAAACAAATAAGGACTTTGTCCCATTTCTAGCAAGCATCTTTTCTTTCTTTGTTCCTGGGAAAACACACAAACACACACACATGCATATATATATATATATATATATATATATATATATATATAAATATATATATATATATATATATATATATATATATATATATATAATATATATATATATATATATATATATATATATATATATATATATATATATATATATATATATAAAACAAGTTAGATTGTAAATAGGCTGAATACTTGTGTTCCATTATGACACCCCCCTCCCAAAAAAAACACTTAAAAAGCCAATAAGTATATGTATATCTGTATCACTTGAGATGTTTCATAAGCTTCACTGGACTTACTACTTTGTGTGGGTTCCAGTTTGTTTTTTTAATGCTGTGAATTACTTTTTTTTTTTTTTTTTTACTTCTATCTAAACCAATGCCATGTTGGCCTATGCATTCCTCCTTCTGCTCCACCAGTCCTTTAAAAGATGGATGTAGGTTTGATGGGTATTGTCATGGATTTGTTATGCTTCTTTTTTTATTTTTTTTCTCCTCTCATTATCACATTTCTGCCACCACCATTAAGAGTGACTAAGTTGGTGTATGTGGGGTGGGGGTCTCTTACAGTTCTTATTCACCAGATGAATATATATGATTGGGTGGTATGAGATAATAGTGTTTCAGGCGTGTTAAATTTGGCTTTGGGGTTGGAGTCTGTGGCTTGTAAAAGCTGCTACATGCAATGCTTTCAGCCTGAGAGTGAGGGTGGAGTTAGGAGAACTGGAAATGAGTGTCTGAGTGTGAGAGTTACTGGGGAGCATCTATTATTAGGTAAAGCCTTGAAGCTAACGGGTGAGCGAGGCATGGGCCAGATCTGACTATTCTTCTTGTCAGTATGCACATGTCTCTTTAACTGATCTCTTACTAGCCTTTTTAACATTTGTCTATGTTTAGTTTTATCTTGTTAAATTGTGAAACTCCCCTCTTTTATGCAACCATGTTTAATGGGGAGAATCTGTAGAAGTTATAATGGATCTGATTTTCAAGCACACACGCACACACATATATATACACACACACACTACATTTTACAATGTCTCTGCTTTTATAATGGGGGGTGTATGTGTTCCTTTTTATTTTACAGTGTTTTTCTAAATTCATGATATAGTGTTAATCATGTGTTTTTCTACATTTTATTGAGGGTATTGTGGAAAGGGGTTACAGGATATGCTGCTAATGCAGGGCAGTGTGTTCAGGCTACTTCTCATGTCTCTTACGTCCAGGTCATTTGAATCAGTGGCATTTTTTTTCCTGTTTCTGTAAGTGCTCCATTGCTTACATCTTTGCTGGGATTTTATCTTTTCTAATGTTTGGCCAGATCTCATTCATCTTTTACATTCCTCTATATGCACATTTTTCTATTTTAGGAGAAAGTTGTTGCTATACATTGTCATTTTACATTTATGTGAACAGCTACTAATGGGACCAAAAACATCCCTCCCATCTGGGCAATTATGCCCAAGCCAGCATGGAGGTGGTGCATTTCTTCATGTTCATGCCTTTAAGGAAACAGTTGTGTTTATTCCTAGAGTAAGAAACTTCAGTTATGGTATAGTATATAGTATGTTACTAAACCATTAGATATGCAAGACACTTCACATGAGAAGATATTTAGTATATTTTATGATACTGCTGTTATCCTAACAAAGAGAAATAAAAAATTGGTTTTTGGAGGAGGTATAATTGTATACCTAAACACAAACACATGTAGTAGGCGAAGAAGAATTTAATGTTACTTTATTGGACATTTTTTCCATACACTATATATCTCCTCTAAAGTGAAGTAAGTAAAACACAGTACACATTTTTTTTTCATTCTCCCCCTGTCAAATTTACTGCTGTCTGAGCTTGTTCTTATGACATGGACATCCCAAGAGGCCAGCTGTGCTTGTGTCAGTGCCAATATCCCCCTGCCCCTCTTCCCACATGCTGACCACTACAAAACAGGACAAGTACACTTGTACAGAGCCTTTTACCAATCGAACCACCTCCTGATCCTCCAGTCCACACATTCCTCAGCTGCAGTGGTCCTTCACTCTAGTGCCCAAAGGAAGGAAGGGCTGAACTCATCACATTCAGATATCGAAAAGGACTCTACATTTCTGTTAAATGGCTTTTCTGTTTCCATTGTGGTTAATTTCCAACACAGTTATTAACTATAGACATTTGTCTGTATTTTTTGTTTAGTTGTTTACTGCAAAAAATCAAGTCTGCATTTTAGACATGTGCTTTTCAGTCTTAAGATATTAAAAATGAAAAACAAAACATATTTGGGGGGCCATTAAAAAGAAGTCCTCTCTTGTAATTTATTTATTTATTTATTTATTTTCTCTTTTGTATGATGACTTTAATATTAAATGCAGTGTCAGAAGTGTAGGATTTTCCCCTATTTGATTTCCTGTAAATAATCTATCAGCCGACAGGAGATGTAGCAGAATAATAGTGAAGTGGTGTTGATGTAAATTATTCCCTATTTTGTCTGTTCCTGAGAATCCACATGAATTACCTGGAAGATCAGCTTTTCTGCTGCAAGCTCCCACATGACATATGTGACTTTACCTCTGTATAAAGTGTCTGTACATTATCTATTTAAAAAGACTGAGGAGAAATAAAATAATATATAGAGAGGAATCATGGAATCATTTGTGTTTCTTTACATTGTAGTCATTTTTATTTTGTCTGATAGTGTCATCCATTTGTTTCAAGAAACATTAATGTCCCAGGGTCTGTTTTGCTGCAGAATACACCAAGGTGTGTCTCACTGACTGTCTGGATTGGCACCTTTGGAATTTAATACTGAAGAATCAGGTCTGTCCTAATTTGGTTTATGATGACGATTATTGGCCATAACAGATGGTGGCTCCCCACCGTCTATGTAAAGCTCTTTGTGTGTTAGAAAAGTGCTCTATAAATCTATCAATTTATCTAGTTATCATATGGTGTCTTCTTTGTCTGTCTCTGTGTCTGTCTATCTAGATAGAAGTGGCTGCACAAGTGACTTTATGATTCACAATTTTAAAGTGTTTAAATTCACATTATGGGACTGGTGACCCCTGCTGGTGAAAATGGTTATATCTGGAATGTCTCTCTCTTTTTCTTTCTAACTAGGATTTTGTTTCCTTCCATGCAGAAGTATTTGGAAATTCATTCACACAAAAACTGAATCAGTAAAATGCTGGCTAAATTCTCTTAAGTTACTGACATCACAATACACATGAAGACATAGAAGCACTGTGGTGATTTTGGATTGGGTACGAAGAAATTTAATGAATTCATTGAAATGCTTTCCATTCACAGTTGTGTTCTCGCCATCATATTTCCCCATCATGAAATACTGTTTGCTTGCTAGTTTAATTTCAGCAGACATTAAACTGATAAAACAGTATCTTTTTGTATAAAAAAACTGGTCTAACAAAGAAGCACTAACTGTACTGCCAGCCATTGCTCCATGCTTTGTATATTCATGATGACTGCTGTGTGAAATTTCATATTTCAGGAAAAAAGAATTGGTTTGTGACTGAAGACGTTACTTGATTAGCATAAGTATAGTTCACAGTACTTCATCAGGAGTTGCACTTGATGTTGCTGTGACTTAGGATTCTTCATGTTCATCATCCCTTTCTTAGTAATTCATTTACAGTATATAGCCCTTTTCTGACTTGCTCAAAGCATTTTACATAGGCAGTGGGGAATCACTTAAGCCAGCACTAGTTTGTGGTATCCACGTGGATGATGCGACGGTAGCCACCAGTATGCTTGCCACACATTAGCTATTAGGTGGTGAAGGGGGTGAGAGACAGCCAGTTAGAGATAGGATGATTAGGGAGCCAAAGTGGATAAGGTTATAATTGCCAGTTTATTTGGGACATCAGGAAACCCCCTACTCTTTTAAGATCTTTTATGAGAACAGAGACTCTGGACCTTGGTGTTATGTCTGTTCCAAAGTTTGGTACCATATTTTACAGCATAGTGTCCTCGTCACTGCATTGGGGCATTGGACCCATGCACGGACCACAGGGTAGGTTCCCCCTGTTGGCCTAGGACCTTTTCTCCCAATTTTTAAAAGCATGATGTAGTGAATGCCAAATAAAGGGATTAAGGTTTTCTATAATTATGTAACATTTACATGTGGCAGCAAATGGAGTAACACTTTAACCATTTGGTGGACACACTGCTTGACATTTAGATTTTTTTTTTTAATCTTTTTTTAAGGTCAAGTATATTGTCACCTACAGTACATAGTATAGTGAAAGTCTTACTTGCACTTCTCATCAACATGCAACACATTGGCAGCCTCGGGCACCATGATTAAAACTGCTAAACTGGGTACACCTAGTGGAATGAGATTTCAACTCCCACCTCTGGAACAGCTTCTCCTTCCATTTCAGGAGAGGTCAGGAACACAAAATCTGAATAAGGCCGTGTTCAAGAGGCAGCCCCCTCCTTTAACCGCCACCTTATTGTGGTGGAGGGGTTTGCATGTCCCAATGGTCTTCTGTTGTCCAGGGCTTTATGCCCCTCGTAGGGCCACCCAAGGCAAACTGGTCCTAGGTGAGGGATGAGACAGAGCGGTTAAACAAACCTTCTATGATGAATGAAAACTTTGGACGGCATTTTCCCTTGCCTGGACGCGGGTCACCGGGGCCCCCCTCTGGAGCCAGGCCTGGAGGTGGGGCTCGATGGTGAGCGCCTGGTGGCCGGGCCTGCACCCATGGGGCTCGGCCGAAGGGGCAACGTGGGTCCCCCTTCCCATGGGCTCACCACCTATGGGAGGGGCCAAGGAGGTCGGGTGCAGTGTGAGTTGGGTAGTGGCTGAAGGCGGGGATCTTGGCGGTCTGATCCTCGGCTACAGAAGCTGGCTCTTGGGACATGGAATGTCACCTCTCTGAAGGGGAAGGAGCCTGAGCTAGTGCGCGAGGTCGAGAGGTTCTGGCTAGATATAGTCGGGCTCACCTCGACACACAGCTTGGACTCTGGAACCAATCTCCTTGAGAAGGGCTGGACTCTCTACCACTCTGGAGTTGCCCCCAGTGAGAGACACCGAGTGGGTGTGGGTATACTTATTGCCCCCCAACTTGGAGCCTGTTCATTGGGGTTTACCCCGGTGGACGAGAGGGTAGCCTCCCTCCGCCTTCAGGTGGGGGGACGGGTCCTAACTGTTGTTTGTGCGTATGCACCGAACAGCAGTTCGGAGTACCCACCCTTTTTGGAGTCCCTGGAGGGGGGTGCTAGAGGACATACCTTCTGGGGACTGCCTCGTACTGCTGGGAGACTTCAATGCTCACGTGGGCAATGACAGTGAGACCTGGAAGGGTGTGATTGGGAGGAATGGCCCCCCCGATCTGAACCCGAGTGGTGTTTTGTTATTGGACGAGAGGGAAGTCTGGTCATCTCTGCTCAAGCTGCTGCCCCCGCTTCCCGACCTCGGATAAGTGGAAGAGAATGGATGGATGGATGGATGGATCAAGAGGCAGCTGCAAGGAGCCACAATGTTGTTCGTGACTCTATTACTAGCAATTCTAAGATGCCATTGGTTGATCTCATTGGCATGGAAAAATGCTAAGGCGGAGCCACCTTTGCTATGTTAGCAGGAGCATCTCTAGATTTAACTAAGAGGTACCTGCATCTCTCCTTGGTCTCATCAGACTATGGTAGATAGATAAGGTACTATATGATAGAAAGAGAAAGAAAGAAATTACAAATGAACTGTATTTGTTCCCTGGGGAAAATGTTGCTTTTTATAGAAGCTCATATACAAACACACTATAGTCTATACACACGGTAGAATGACTAAAAATGAAATGAATTTAAAAGAAAAAAGTTCTCACTTGGCAGTCCAAGTGAGGCACTATAGAGGCTTATTGCTGTTGGTATAAAGGAGCCCCCGTTCCATTTCTTGACACACTTCTGCTGAATAATTGGATGGCTGACAGTCCTCAGTGTCACAGAGATGATGTACGGCATTGGTCATAATGGCACTCAATTTTGTTTTCATTTTCTCCTTTGCTAAGACTTCTAGGGAGTCCAAAGTGTGTCCCATTACTGAGTTTGCCCTTTTAATTAGTTTGTTGATTTGGTGGGCCTCTCTTGAAGTGATGTTACCAGCCCAGCAGACCACAGCATATAAACTCACAGTGGCCATCACAGAGTTGTAGAAGATGTGAAAATGTCACCAGCCAAATTAAAAAGATCCTATACTGCCATTTCTTATATAGTTCCTCTGTGTTATGAGACCAGTCCAGCCTGTAATTGATGTGGACCCACTCCACGAATAGTCACTAGGTGTAGAGGATCTTTGGTGAGGTATAAGTCAATAACCACTTCCTTTGTTTTGCTGATGTTAAGTTGGGATAAGAATTGACACCTCCAAATGTGAGATTGTGTTCTTATCCTGGGAGGGAGTGGCATGTTCCCTACAGGTGAGTTGAGCAGCTGCCCCAAAGTGAAAAACACCAAGTACATTCTATAAGTGGGGGTAGAGCTTACTGTGAGATGGACTAACAAATCAGTACAGTGGCAGCAGACCATGGTGGTGAAGAAGAAAATAAGTCCTTGGATAATTGGTCCTCTACCCATCTTCACCTACAGACATGTGCCGTCGGTAGTGACTGAAAGAATGAGATGGTAAACACAAGTTATCCAAATGAGTTTCCTGCACAGGGTCAGAAGGGCAACAAAATAGACGTTTGTTGTGAAACTGCTGCTTCTTCATATCCAAGAGGAGCTATTTGAAGTGGATTGGGCATGTCCTGTAGTTATATGCCCACTTTGTGCCTACCACGGGCGATTTAGAAGGCACAGACAACTGGCAGAAAAGTCAGTCTGACTGAGGACAAATGTGAGGTATAGAAGCCCTCAACTGGCCTGGCAGCACCTTATTCTTCTGTAGAAGATGTTGAAAGTAACTGCTGACGATTGGTCTGGTCAGCCCAACTCAATGTGTCCTACTGCCAGGACAGCGAGAATGATGAAGAGTAACTCAGTTTGGACAAGTAGAAGACTTGATTTTGAGATATTGGAAACATTACATTTAGATGACTCAAAATTACAGGTATCACTCTGGGAATTAAGTGTAATTTCTGATATCTTAACTTGTGTCAATTTTACTGATTCAAACTTTTGTAGTGAAAATGCAGATTTGTCTAAATTAACTCTTTAGAAGACAACAGGTAAGCCCCTTAATTAATCCATAGAAATTGTTTATCTGCTTGTTTGTTTGTTTTGCTGATCATGCTAAAAGGATAACCAATTTGTGCTAAATTCTGCATATGTGTTACCATTGGTCCAACTTAAAATAGACTATATGGTTTAGCCAGGGAAGAGGTTATAAGGGGGTGGGGATTGCAATTCAAAAAGAAGTTCAGAGACTGCAGTTGTCATCAGGCAGCAGGACAGCACCAGGATTGATGGGAGGACATGGTTATCCATGCACAGAGTTTTGTAACTGCCAAGGTTGAACCTCATCTAAGACCGCATATCTTATGTATAAACGTCTACACGTGGAAGTGAGAGGTGGAGTCAGGATAAGGGTTCCACCTCTGAGGAAACAGAAAACTCACTTAGCCGCTAACAAATCGAGTGAGGCGAGCACGTCAGCAAAACGAAACCTCAGAAGAAAGACAGTCGCTTAGCCGCTAACATCAGCAAAACAGTATCCCTTTTACTTTACCTCCCGCCGTGGCGAGCACGTCAGCAAAACGAATCCTCCTAGGAGAGAGACGCCCAGAGTAGTTCCTTTCAATTACCTAAAATCTCTACATTTCAGTTTTTTTACTGACGATTTAAATAGTTTCTAGGACCCCAGGCTTTTTACCGTATGGGCTTACATAGCTAGTACATTATATTCTTCTCCATTAATTTAGATAACCATTCCATTGATTCTCTGGAGTACTTCTTTTGTCTTAAAGTACAGAATTTTGTCTCATCATGGGTTGTGTTTAGCCATGTCGAATTTCCAAAAAGACAGTTTTTCTTTTCGTATTTTCATTTAGATCCGTTTCTGATAAATTATACAAGTGTTGCCAACCCCTTATTTGTATGGGGGTGGGGGAAGTGCTGCAGCACAGTACTACGTATACAAGGGGTTGGTTTGTTGTGTCCAATTCCTTACTTTATGCAATAATAACAATTCTCTTGTAACCCAACTTTGCTTTCGCACTTGTGGTAGGGAAGTAGTGTTGGTTGCTCGCACCCCAGGTCATTTATTGATTTATTTATTTTTTGGTTTCTCTTTGCTATCGCTCTAGGATGGCAGCGCATGTATTAATCGTGCCGGCTCAGGGAGCGGTACATGATAGAACTTTTATTTGTCCCCAGGGTGAAAATTTGGATTTTTACAAGTATGCATTAAAGAAATAAATACACACATACATACACACACCAGAATGACTGAAAAGAAAGAAAATTTTTGACTTGGCAGTCCCACTCCAAGAGAAGCACTGTAAAGGTGTATTGCTGTTGGGAGAGAGGACCCCCAGTTGCGTTTCTTGACACATTTCTGCTGAATAATTTGTTGTCTGAAAGTCTTCAGCGTTGGTGTGTCAGAGAGGGGATGTGCAGCAATGTTCATAATGCTTTAATTTTAAAGTTGTTATATTTCCATCCTTTGCTATGACCTCTAAAGTGTCCAGAGTGCATCCTACTTTGTAACTGAGCACCTTTTTACTTAGCGTCATGATTCGGTGGGCCTCTCTTGAAGTGATGTTACCAGCCCGGCACAACACAACATAGAAAATCGCCCTGACTGTCACAGAGCTACAGAAGATGTGAAGGATGCCACTTCCCCCAAGAAAGAAGAGCCTGCTCGGCGCTTTCATGTATAGTTCTTTTGTGTTATGAAGACAGTCCAGCCTGTCCCTGACCGGACCTGGTGGCTCTTTGGTGTGGTGAAAGTCAATAAGCAGTTCCTTGGTTTTTATTGATGTTAAGTTGCAGACTGTTCTCTTTGAACAAAGAAACAAAAGTTCACCACCTGACTCCTATACTCCTGCCTCATTCCCAACTTTGATACTCCTCAAGTGCAAAGTCATCGGGGAGTTTCTGCAGGAGACATGACCTGCTGTTATGTTTATAGCCAGAGGTGCACAGAGTGAAGAGAAAAGGAGTCAGGCCTGTTCCTTGTGGGTGCTCCACTGTTGTTCACATCTGTATCGGAGACACAGACTGCCTGACAGATCGTCCATTATTAGGACACCACAGGCTCATCCACCTCCAAATCTCTTGAGTTTTCCCACTTAACAGAGATGGTGGATGGTATAGAAGGCACTGGAAAAATCCAAAAACGCAATCCTCCCAGTGCGCCCAGCTTTCTCCAGGTGAGAATAAGCCTTGTGCGGCAGATAAATAATTGTGTCGTCCTCCACTCCAATCTTTGTCAGATAGTCAAACTGCAGTGGGCCCAGGTGGTCTACCTCAAGAGGACTCACGTAGTCCAGCACCAGTCTCTCAATATGTCTTACTTTTAACCCCTAAAATGCTTTAAAAAGTATGTAATGGCGTTTTTGGTGACTTTTGCAATTGGGAAATTGTATATGAAATGAACTTTAGTGTTTATTTTGTGACAATCAATGCAAAAAGCAACTCGGCCCTTTTAGTCACTTCATTATTTTATGGTGGCTCTACGTGAGCAACAGAGCGAGGTTTGAGCTGCTACACAGCAACAGTGGCATCCTGCTCTGTCTTGGTCAAATGTGCAGAGACACCATAAGACCAGAGGTTTGTGGACACCTAGCCATCAGACTTCTACGAGCTTGTTGGACGTCTTATTCCAATATCATAGATGGCCGTCAATTTGTAGTGACTCCACTCTTCTTAGAAGGCTTTCCACAAGATTTTGGAGTGTGTGTGTGTGTGTGTAGGCATTTGAGCTCAGTTAGCTGAAAGAGAAGTTGTGAGGTCAGAATCTAAACAATTACAATTACAATTGGCATTCCGATTCATCTGAAATACTGTATACTGCTCAAAAAAAGTAAAGGAACACTTTTTATTCAGAGTATAGCATCAAGTCAGTGAAACTACTGGGCTATTGATCTGGTCAGTTAAGTAGCAGAGGGGATTGTTAATCAGTTTCAGCTGCTTTGATGTTCATGAAACTAACAACAGGTGCACTAGAGGGGCAACAATGAGACGACCCCCAAAACAGGAATGGTTTAACAGGTGGAGGACACTGACATTTTTCCCTCCTCATCTTTTCTGACTGTTTTAACACTTGTTTTGCATTTGGCTGTGGTCAGTGTCACTACTGGTAGCATGAGACTCTACATAGTTGGCACAGGTTGTCCAACTTCTCCAGGATGGCACATCAATATGTACCATTGCCAGAAGGTTTGCTGTGTCTCCCAGCACAGTCTCAAGGGCATGGAGGAGATTCCAGGAGACAGGCAGTTACTCTAGGAGAGCTGGACAGGGCTGTAGAAGGTCCTTAACCCATCAGCAGGACCGGTATCTGCTCCTTTGGGCAAGGAGGAACAGGATGAGCACTGCCAGAGCCTACAAAATGACCTCCAGCAGGCCACTGGTGTGAATGTCTTTGAACAAACAATCAGAAACAGACTTCATGAGGGTTGCCTGAGGGCCCGACATCCTCTAGTGGGCCCTGTGCTCACTGCCCGACACCGTGGAGCTTGATTAGCATTTGCCACAGAATACCAGAATTAGCAGGTCCACCACTGGCGCCCTGTGCTTTTCACAGATGAGAGCAGGTTCACCCTGAGCACATGTGACAGACGTCAAAGGATCTGGAGAAGCCATGGAAAACGTTATGCTGCCTGTAACATCATTCAGCACGACCGGTTTGATGGTGGGTCAGAGATGGTCTGGGGAGGCATGTCTATGGAGGGATGCACAGACCTCTACAGGCTAGACAACGGCACCTTGACTGCCATTATGTATCGGGATGAAATCCTTGGACCCATTGTCAGACTCTATGCTGGTGTAGTGGCTCCTGGGTTCCTCCTGGTGCACGGCAGTGCCCGGTCTCATGTCACGAGGGTATGCAGGCAGTTCCTGGAAGATGAAGGAATTGATACCATTGATTGGCCCCCACACTCGCCTGACCTAAATCCAATAGAACACCTCTGGGACATTGTTTCGGTCCATCAGACGCCGCCAGGTTGCACCTCAGACTGTCCAGGAGCTCAGTGATGCCCTGGTCGAGATCTGGGAGGAGATCCCCAGGACACCATCTATCATTTCATTAGAAGCATGCCCCTCCCGATGTTGTCAGGCATGCATACAAGCATGTGGGGGTCATACAAACTACTGAGTACGATTGGAGTTGCTGTAATGAAATTTCGGCAAAATGGACTCGCCTGACACATTTCGGGGTGTCTTTGAATTCAGGCCCCTGTATGTTGATCATTTTCATTTCCATCAAACAATGTGGCAGCCTTTCGTTCCTAACACATTACCCAGTCCATATCAGTAGAGATGGCCAGCAGGATTTTTTTCCCTTTGAGATCTGATGTGTCTTCAGAGTGTTCCTTTAATTTTTTTTGAGCGGTTCGTATTCAGTAGGGTTGAAGTCAGGGTTCTGTGCAGGGCATACAAGTTCTTCCGTGTCTGCTGGCTTTGTGCTCAAGGACACAGTTGTGCTGGAACAGATGAGTGCCTCAGCCAAACTGTAGCCACAAGGATGGAAGCTCATTGTCTTCAGTATCTTTATATGCTGTTGTGTTAACAGTACCCTTCATTGGAATGGATGGACCTGCCCAAACTTTAGAAAACAGCCCCTGCCATTAACCCTCCTCCACCAAACATTTCAAGTTTGGAAGGTCACATTCTCATGGCAGAGATGTCCATCAGCCTGCTAGATCCAGATTGGTGACCTCTCCACAGAACACATTTTCTCTGCTCCAAAGTCCAATGGCAGTGTGCTTTACCCCCCTCCAGCCAACGCTTGGCATTTTTTACCATGAGCTTAGGCTTGTGGGCAGCTGCCTGGCTATGGAAGCCCATTTTGTGGTTCTTGTGCTGATGTTGCTTCCAGGGGCAGTTTGGAGCTCTGTTGTGAGTGAGGCCACAGAGGACAGACGACTTCTACATGCTATGTGTGTCACAGCTGGCTCTGTGGGAGTTTGGGTGGTCTACTGCTTTGTGGCTGACCTCTTGTTGCTGCTGGACACTTCCATGTCACGATAATAGCATTTATGGCTACCTGTGGCAGGTCAAGCAGGGCAGGAATTTGACATACTGCCTTGTGACAAAGGTGGCATCGTATGACGTTGCCTGAGCTCTTCAGTAGGACCCCTTCCACTCTCCGTGTTTGGACTGCATGGCTGTGTGCTAATTTTATATACCATTAACAACAGGTGTGGCCAAACTCGATAATCTGGAGGGGGTCCACATCATCTTGGCCATTATACAGTAGGAATTTCTTTGTACTTTCTACACGTGGCGATGACTCTGAAATGAACTGATGCCAAAACATTTTTTCTTATTTTTTAAAATAGCCAGCACTTTTGTGTGGTTGCATATCGTGATCAAGCATGACAGAGAGAAGCTGAGAAATCCAAATGAAACGCACGTTTTAAATGTATGCCAAGTTGCTGTTCAGAATATGGTGGAACGAGAAGGACTGAGGGCAGCCTTAGTAACTGTCTTGTCTTGGTGGAGTTCTATTTTACTCTGCTTTCCCCTTTTGTATTATTAATATGTAGCCTTTGTCAGAAGGCCTCAAATCTCAGACTTACCACTGTTTATAAGGTACTGTGCCATATAACTTCCCTTCTACATTTATAACCTCAGGCAATTAGGTGTAGTAAAAGACCAGCAGGAATTATGTTACAATTTAAATAATGTATTATTGATAACTAGCAAAAATACCCGCACTTCGCAGCGGAGAAGTAGTATGAAAAAGAAAAGGAAACATTTTAAAAATAATGTAACATGATTGTCAATGTAATTGTCGTAAGGCTTATTTTAGTATTGAGAGTGAATTTGATGACTGTAAAGAGTTTATATTGTAAATGTTGTGTATGAGAACTGCACATTTTTAGGATTAAGGATCTCTTTGTAAAGGACTTTGCAGTTCTGCCCTCGGGCTGTAAAATGACCGAGCTGACTGCTGAGCTTACTCTTGAGCATGCAACGTACAGTTGGCCATGTGGGAAGCAATCTTGTGTCAAGTCAATGGCGACCTTTTTTTTTTTTTTTTTTTTATATATAAAGAGTCTGGCCCGGTGACTTATTTATTGTCGTAGCGAAGCAAACCCTTCCTGGAAATTGGAGGTATTTGAATTGGAATCCGTATGGGTGAGGTTTAGAGGTAGCCTGGAGGAAGAGTGAGCAGTCCTTCCACCCATGAAGCGGTGGACTAAAGAAGGGAGCAGTGAGCACGACGACCAGCTGAGGAAGGTAAGGAAGCGAGTGAGGAGGCACATGAGCGTGGGATGTCGTTAACGTATATAGGCAGGGAGCCAACCACGTGGTAGGTGCGCGGACAAGGAAGGGGCACCGGAGGCGGCCCTTGTGCGTCTCTGCCGTGAAATAAATCCTCTGTTAACGGAAATAAGGAATGAAACTGCCAAAAGGAGAGGTGAGTTTCGAAAGTTCCTATGGCATAATGGTGAGAACCTCCAAAAAGATGTTATTTTCAAACGTTTGTTATGGGGCACGCCGTGAAAAGAAACATACTTAACGTTTGTAAGTACAGTGTAAAGGAAAAGCATAGGAAATTTGGGCTTCCTACGTATATTGGAAGTCACAGAAATAGTGAGGAGGGGTTTCCCCTATCTATATATGCAGTTTAGGGGGTACACCCGTTTCTCCCCCACCCCTTGGGTGTTGCAATAGGACATGAAACATAACTCATTTTTGTAAGTACACTGCAAGGAATGAGCACGCAAAATTTCAGCTTTCCACCTACTGTATATGGAAAGTGGGAGAATTAGTGAAGAGTCAGTGAGGGCTTTGCCTTTTACATGTATAGATAATCACAAATAACTAGGGGGCTTCATCCTCCCACCCCTTGGTTTGGTTATCCGGATATACAATTTAAAGAGATTGTTATTTTCACTTGAATTGTTACATACTCTTGATTCTATGTTGCATCTCTTCTCCGTGATCATAAATATACACCTGACCAAATTGTGGTTTCTTCGAAATTAAACTTGTCATTGCTTTAATTGTTGCGGGACCACAGATTCTCATTGTGTACAACAACAACATTTATTTATATAGCACATTTTCATACAAAAAGTAGCTCAAAGTGCTTTACATAATGAAGAAAAGAAGAAAAAAAGACAAATAAGAAATTAAAATAAGACAACATTAGTTAACATAGAAAGGAGTAAGGTCCGATGGCCAGGGTGGACAGAAAAAACAAAAAAAAACTCCAGAAGGCTGGAGAAAAAAATAAAATCTGTAGGGGTTCCAGGCCACGAGACCGCCCAGTCCCCTTTGGGCATTCTACCTAACATAAATGAAATAGTCCTCTTTGTAGTTAGGGTTCTCACGGAGTCACTTGATGCTGATGGTTATACAGACTTCTGGCTTTTAATCCATCCATCATTGTTGGAACATCATGGTGCTTTGGGTAGATGGTGTATGGTCCATTATTGAGTAAATCTACGGTTTGAGCATTGAATGATGCAAACTGATACAAGACAGCTCCAAACAGCCAAACCTGAGACCAATGGGGCAGAGAATAGCTTCACTCCTGCCACCCCCCAAAATCATTTGTTAAGGTGAAGCTTGCCAGCTAGGCGGTCTGGCTTTCCTGTGGGGGTTGACTGAGATACTCCAGCAGAGAATCATTTGCCAAACTTGTTCGAGGCATTTCCCCCAACCCTGTTGTAAAACTCACTGTCCTGACTTAGTCGTAGGGGGTAAACATGAATGCTTCTCACTAATGTAACACTAATATTGCATTGCTTTGCCTAAGTTACAAATAAAGACATACAAAATATTTATCAACTTGTAAGCAAAATTTCACACCGTAACAGTAACGTTTAATGTTTTTGATGGCAGACATTTATTGAATTCCATTTTAGATAGATAGATAGATACTTTATTAATCCCAAGGGGAAATTTACATACTCCAGCAGCACCTTACTGATACAAAAAACAATATTAAATTAAAGACTGATAACAATGCAGGTATACAGACAGACAATATCTTTATATAATATTAATGTTTACCCCCCCCCCCGGTGGAATTGAAGAGTCGCATAGTGTGGGGGGAGGAACGATCTCCTCAGTCTGTCAGTGGAGCAGGACAGTGACAGCAGTCTGTCGCTGAAGCTGCTCCTCTGTCTGGAGATGATCCTGTTCAGTGGATGCAGTGGATTCTCCATGATTGACAGGAGCCTGCTCAGCGCCCGTCGCTCTGCCACAGATGTCAAACTGTCCAGCTCCATGCCAACAATAGAGCCTGCCTTCCTCACCAGTTTATCCAGGCGTGAGGCGTCCATCTTCTTTATGCTGCCTCCCCAGTACACCACCGCGTAGAAGAAGGCGCTCGCCACAACCGTCTGATAGAACATCTGCAGCATCTTATTGCAGATGTTGAAGGACGCCAACCTCCTAATGAAGTATAGTCGGCTTATTTATTTTAGGATGAGGCTCTTATAATTCTAGGCTTGAATGCCAGTATGGTGTGATTATCTGTAGAAATTTAAAATCAATTTGCACCTCTGGTGATGTCTCCTGTTATAATATGGCGAGTGCGGCAATGTCTGTGAACCCCAGTTCCCCCCTGCTACAGATATTTTCTGTGGCCCATGGTTTCAATTATTCAACAAGCCATCCAGGGTATTAATGTAGGATGAAATCACTGTGATCCACTAAGTACAAAGAAGGTTCAAACCGAAAGCAAGGAGTTTCGAAAATGGAAGAATCCAATCAAAGACAAAAGAGCAAATTTCTCGACGCCTGAACTCACACAGAGTGCTAGGGAGGTAGTGGAGATGACGGATGGGACAGCCAACAAAGGCACCAGGGTAAGCATTTGGGGGGAAAAAAAAAACCAAAAAAACACAGATATTTCCTTTCCTACCTGAAGCCATTA
This sequence comes from Erpetoichthys calabaricus, assembly GCF_900747795.2. Classification (NCBI taxonomy): domain Eukaryota; kingdom Metazoa; phylum Chordata; class Cladistia; order Polypteriformes; family Polypteridae; genus Erpetoichthys; species Erpetoichthys calabaricus. The sequence goes on from NC_041405.2 coordinate 134,172,688, forward strand.
CACAAATATACCCATCGCCATGGGGTCATTCGACTAGTTGTATATATTGCTTTATATGTGTTGCATCGATCCATCCTCGAACTCGCTTATCTCAATCACATGTTTGAGGTCCACCGATGACTCTAAATTGGCCCGCATGAGTGAGCGTGCCAACGGGTGGACCAGTATGAGCAATACACTTGCTTCTGCCACAGCCTGCCATGATGGCTTTTAGCGCCCTCATCCCTGAATTGGATTGAGTGGCATTGATGGCAGGACAAACATTGTAGTATTTAACATTTCAAGGTTGTGGGGGTGCTGGAGCCAAGCCTAGTAGCTCTGGAGAAGATGCCATCTTACAGCCCACTCCTACTTACCAGGGGCAATTTAGAATTGTTTATTAACCTAACCTACACATCATTGAGGACATTGGAGGAATGTCAACATAGACACGGAGACAATGTGCAGTCTTCTTACATAGATAATGACAAGGCATGGAATTTAAACAGTGCCAGGACTGTGACTTTGTGCCATCCACATTTAGGAAAGAATCTCTCTATTATTAAAAAAAAAAAAAAAAAAAAAATCCTGGGAGAGAAAGATGGGAGACGAGACGTGATCTTCACGTTAAGATCATAGAAGACACTTTAAAGACCTGCGAGACGAAAGAGAATGGCCACGGAGCGTCTCGCGGGGACCTTAAACATGAGACTTTGTGACAAGAGATTGACCCAGAACCGTCTCGCGTGGACATAGAACATGAGATTCTTGCAAGACATGCCCTACTTACAACCAATATCAAATAAGACCATGGGCAGCAAAACACTCGGTCGTCTAAAGGCTTTGAGCACACACAGATCCAGGGTCTCAGCACATATAAAGCATACTAGCCGATGCCTGTCGTAGCATACGGCAGTGTAAGAATAGGAACGGAAAACGGTGAGAAAGGAATTCACAAATCAAGAAGAAATAAATACTTCTTGAAAGACGCAGTGTGCATGTAGAATTTCCGGTCACGCAGGATTACATGTGAAAGTGATAAATAAATCTGGCTTTCCGAATTTACGTACTATGGCCATGGCAGCCTGATAGTTTTGTTGCATGTATCTTACACTTCCTGGAAATGTGGACGGTAATATGATCATTTTGCCTACACGTATGTTGTTATTTTCAGCGTTTGCTTGCAGTGTGTCTGATAGTTCCACGCACAGATCTTGTTGATGTAATCTGAGATAGTTGAGACGCATGCCCTCTGTTTTAACATACGCATCTACGACGTACTGTTGGAATAGTTTGCCGCTGGAGTGCAAAAATACTAAATTAATTCCTCATTGCTAATCTGTACCCGTAAAATTGGCATTGAGTAAGCCTTATTCGCTTGGCAGTTCTTTTATCGGGAGCATGTTGTAAATCTTTGTGCCAGCCAATGTCTCCGTAAGGGAATAAAAGTGGATAAACCATAGGATCGCAATTCATATTGAGCGTGGAAATCTGTTTAGAGGAGTTGCCTATGGGATAGATGCAAATGTCCCTTTCGGCAGGTGGTTCGCCATCTTTTCCGACGTCACACCGATGTTGCAGCGATTTTCATGTCGGGGCATTGTATCGTCGTAAATCCTGCCTAGGGTTTTCCTTGAAAACCATTCATACAGATGCTGTTGGATTGAACTGAGCGATTTCATGCATGTGATTGTATGATTTAGCGAAGGGGTTGATGGTTCTGAGCATGGAATCTAGCTGGAGAAGTACATTTTTGCTGCATGCAGAGTTTGCTTTATTTTGTAAGTGTACTTTAGTAGCTTTTGCTGTGTCAAAAACATACAACTGTCCATATCCTGGAGAGGTAGAAGTGTTAGCGTATAGGGGAGAGATTTGGTGATAAATTTGCCCGTGTATTTTAAAACCGTGGCCAGGAGGATGAGTTATCTGTGCACCCATGGAAGCAAACGCTAGAGAAGAGTTGTATTCTCGAATGTGTTCACGATAATTTTTAGCTTCTGATGTTTGCTGTGTAAGAAGCTGTTGTAAAGGCACAGGTGGCTCCCGCAAAGGTGGTAAAGCTACGTTACCGTTGTGGCAGCACCTGGAGTACTTGTTGGCTGTATTACGCTCAGCAGGCCAGTATAGTGCATGACATGGAAGAGGACGAATAGGAATCGAGAAATGCCGTGTCGGCTGTGTGTGGGCGGGACCGGTTTTGAAGTGGAAGCAGGACGAACCAGAAGAGAAATATATATAAGCGATAACGACAATACGTTGTAGATGAAACGTTGACGACTAAGCAAAGAAGAAAGAAGCGCGGAGAAAAGAGACTCAAAAGCGTTGGAGAGAAAAGAGTAAAAAAGAAAAAGATTAATCGAGGTGCAAATTCAGAAAACAAGGAAAGTAATTATCAGCCCGTCCTGCGGTGGGTTGACGCCCTGCCTGGGATTGGTTCTTGCCTTGTGCCCTGTGTTGGCTGGGATTGGCTCCAGCAGACCCCCGTGACCCTGTGTTCGGATTCAGCAGGTTGGAAAATGGATGGATGGATTATCAGCCACATCCAAATCGGGCTCAGAATTAAAAGACAAAGAGTAAAAGACAAAGTAGAACTTCATAAAGATGTTCACAAACATTGGCGCTATACACATGCACAGCAGGTTAGAGATTATAATAATAATTCTTTGCATTTATATAGTGCTTTTTTCACTACTCAAAGCGCTCAGCAATTGCAGGTTAAGGGCCCAACAGAGCAGAGTCCCTTTTGGCACTTATGGGATTCGAACCGGCAAACTTCCAATTGCTAGTGCAGATCCCTAGCCTCAGAGCCACAACTCCGCCATGAAAGCAGTGGAATTCGAAAGGCTCAAAAAAAATCGTTGGCACAATACACGTGGAGAAAGTTAAAGAATATGAAAGTAGGAAAATTAGAAAGTATAAAAAAAGAAGGTAAAGATCGCAGTAGCGCAAACAAACGGAAATTATTACTCGAAAAAGGGAAAATAATCACCACGGACCAAGTGTCCATTGGAAAAAAAAAGCAGGACAAAGCGAGGTCAGAAATAAAGACAAAGAGTAGAAAACAAAGTAAAACGTCATAAAGAGGTTAAAAAACAAAGGGGCCAAACACATGCAGAGCAGGTTAGAAAAAATGAAAACTGGAATTCAAAAGACTCAAAAAAAAAAAAAATGTAGGCGTGAAACACATGCAGAGCAAGATACAGAATATGAAAGCAGAAAAAACGATAGTGTCAAAACAAAGAAAGTAAGCATCACATTAGCGCAAAGAAAGAGAAATTATTACTCGGAGAAATAATGAAAAGGCGAATAGAGATCGAATATATGGACACGGGTGATATGTCTGAAGTATGTACATATTGTAAGGCTTTGTGAAGTTTAAATCAGAATTTAAAAAACGGGGTTTACCTCCCATGCATTTATTGATTACTTTGCAAAAAAAAATTATTAACTGCTGATGATGATGTAGGTCGTTTTGCCTGTGCTGAAATTCCAAACAGAGAAACCTATCCTGAATTATGGTACAAAGTCATTAAACACATGTCTCACAGACCTCATTAAAAAGATTCAGCATATTGGGACTCCAAAGATTCCAAGTATTGTTTTTACAGAAGTTCTGCAATAAAAGTGAAACTAATGAAATAGCAACAATTCAAAGAAAAAAAAAATGTTAAAAGTGTGTATCCGGAAAACCAAACATGGTGGTTGGCGAGCAAAGCGAGCAGGGAGCCCCCTAGTATTAAATTAGAAATATGCCCAGTTACCATTATGATGAGTGATTATTTATGGCAAATTCGAACTCTAACTAGTTATAAATAATACATATATAAGGTGCTTAAAAAGGCAGGCAATAACAGTTAAGACTCAACCTTTGACGAGCATAATACAGTTTCGGTTACAAATCCAGACTACAAATCCCAAAAGGCAATGTGGCGGCGTAGCATGTAAGTGACGTCACAAGTGCGTAGTTTTAGCGCGACGTTTGTTGTACGGGTCGTGAGTGAGGTCGGGCGGCCTCTCGCCGGGTTCGATACGATGGCTGCATTTACGTTGCTAAGAGAAGTCAACGTTTTAACCAGGCTCGGTGCTCGTATTGGGTACGTCTGCAGAATTCAGACCCGAGACTACGCTAAAAAACCAGGTGAGTTAAAATCATCGTGATTCCAACCGAACACTTAGGTCGGCTTTGCCCCTGCCGGACTCGTAGCGTAAGTAAGGGACGAAACAACCAATCGGTTTGGAAATCTCTAGACTAGGTGTTGAAGCGGGTGACGTAGCTGCCATAAGGATTTTAAAGTTTTCACGTTGCTTTTTCTGTTTATCTCTAAACCTCCTCCATCTTTTTCCCCTCTCTGTCTCTGTTTGGTCTTAAGCGAAAAAACCAGGAGCCGACGAGCAGACTCCGCCGAGTAAGCCATATGCGCAGTTTAGTACACCGTAGTTAGCTTCTAGCAAGTTCTTAGACACAGAACCAACCACGTTAATATACACTGTTCCTCCAGCCTGGACCCTTTAGTGACTTGTCAGTTTGCTGCCAGTCAGTCTGTCTCCATTTTATCTAATGTATTTTTACTATGAGCACCTTTGCATACAAAGAGTAAATTAAAGTTCGGTTATGTGGCCAGTTGGCCACATTCTTAAGTCTTGGCAGCACTGAGGTGAACGTGCTGGTGGAGTCTTCATTTAGAGCTTCCCATTCCCTGTCCCTTCTTAAGCCTCCTGTCAGAGCCGCAGTCTTATGTTTTAATTTTAATAATAATAATTCATTACATTTATATTTTGTCATTTTCATTTCGTTAAGAAAAACAAGGTGGCACAGAGAACAAAAAACAACCGGGTAAGTATCGGGCTTTAGTTGTGGAGTTTTGTGTGGATGTTCGTTAGTGTTTTTTGGGGGGTCCCTGTAAGTAGGTAGTGAATTAGGTGACATCACCTTCTAAACTTTTGATTTGGCTCCATTAACATGTTTGTGATCAGTCATTCCACGGCTTCCTAAAGTATTAGAACAAGGTAGTGTAAAATGATTTCTCTCGGGATTAAATTAACGTTGCTTTCATTGGTCTACTGTTGCCTTGTTCGGTTGTTCTGATCGGGAGCTGCTGCTGTATAATCTGAATGCTTACCATTGAGCTGCGACCCTGACTGGACATACAGGATTACCGTGTCGTGCGTCCTTCAGAGCCGGATTTGTGCGAGTATCTGAGTCACTTAGGCGCTCAGTGGGATTAGAATGTGTGTCAGGGCGGAGGGACACTTTTGGTGACGTTCTGTTAAACGGGCCGTGCTTTGGATTTTGCATTTTCTGTTACCTTATTAGCCGTTGACAATAAGGTAAGGTCGTTGCTTATTTGTGCCACAAATGGTAAACCTTGCTGCTTGACTCGACCGTTATAGACTTGGGTGCCATTCTCACCCACCTCTCTATGTCTCACAGGAGATTACTCATTCCGTCTGTGTCCGTGTGAAATTTCTTCCATTTCCTAAAGATGTAAATTGACAGCTGCTGGAGTGGGGCACTGTGGTGGACTCGTGTGCCATCCTGTGTGTGTGTTTGTGCCTGTTGCTACCTTTGGGGGGGGGGGGGCACTGTGATTCTCCTTAGTCCTGTAATGGAAAATACAGATACGGCTTTAGCATTTCATTTATTTAGAGCAAATCCTAGCATACTGCATTTCTCTTTAGTTGCAGGAGTTATGGTGTGGTCGCTGGGGCTTTGGACTTCAAACCCCAAGATTTTGGGTTGATGTCCTAGAAGTGACACAGTGTGACCATTTGTAAGTCACTCAGTCTGCCTGTGCTGCAATTGGAAGAATAGCAAAAATGTCACCAGTTGTATCTCAAATGCTGTAAGTTGCATTGGATAAAAGCATCACAGAAATAAGTAATAATGATGATTATGGAACACTTTTCATAGTATGTTCTTTAACAAAGTTCTTCATAGAAGCATAAATATTTTTGTACACCATTCAATTATGTGACACTGAGACTTGACCAGGGGTTTCCAACTGGGGGTAAATTTCACCTACTCAGTAGTTAATTTTGCTTAAAAAAGCCAGAAAGATCACACAACTTGTTCCTAAAGAAGGTACGAGACTTGCTCTTTGATTGGGTCAAACGTTTTATCTTTGTCCTCCATGAGAAAGTTTCCTTACCCATCGCTACAAAGCAACCCCATCATGTGCTGGTTCTGATACAGGGACCTTGTGGTTCAGCCATCTCAAGTAGCTGTATGGTCATTATGGTCTGGTGGGCGTGCATCCTGGAACGACAGTGCTCAGTTTCTTGTTTCAAATAGGAAGCTCTGGCAGTGTGTCTCTCTTGTGGAAAGGAGGTGCTGTAGCTCTTGAAAGAGTGGCAGTCCTAATCTCCAGTGTATGGTTTTATATGATAACCAGTCTTAAGCAGCACTCACTTTAATTAAGGCACAAGTGTGTTTGTGACTGTTGTGTCATTGCCTGTGAGAAACAGCAGGCTGTGTGGCCTGGTAAATTTATTTTGAAATTGTAGAACGTGAAGTGACCACAAACCCAGTGAGTGACTCTGTCCAGGTCACCTTACCAAATCCACGACTCCCCAACCTCTAATACCCACCACCCAAACCTCTAATAACCTCGCAGACACAAATTCTGCTTTCTGTTCAGATGGTGACCACATTGTCAAAGGAAAAAAACAATAGTTTGGTGTCCAATACACTTTTGTTTTTTAAAGTTGTCTTTGATAAAATACAGTCACTAAATATGAACACAATAATAAAAATGGGTTGTTAGAGTCTGATTTCATTTAGTTCATTAAAAAAATATATTATTATATATTTTTTTTTTAAAAACCACACTTATGTTAAGTGTACTAAAAAGTAAAAAATAAGTCTCTCATACATCACTTGTAAAATAAAAGCATGGGCGCTTTTGCTAAGATTTTATTGATTGATGAAAAGTGTCCACGCTTTTATTTTACGAGTGATGTATGAGAGACTAATTTTTTACTTTTTAGTACACTTTTTAACTTAGTATACGCATGGTTTTTAAAATTTGTTTATATATATATTATTTTCAACATTTTAGTCTTGGGTTTGTTTTAATATAATTTTGTAATCAATATTTTAACACTTCCTTTAATATTTCTATCCGTTACTAGCGCCATCAATTGGTGAAATCTTTAACTATTCTCCATATGAAAAGTTAATTTCTTAATTTAACATGGATTAATTGATCAGTTAGTGAAACTGATTATTGATTCATGTATTGTCGTCAGAAGTGAGTGTGCAAAATTTCAAGTCATTTGGACAATAGGAAGTGGGTTAAATATCGATTACAAGATCTGTACCAGACAACAAACAGGTGAAGTTAAAATAAGTGTGGTAATAATAAAACAAAATAGATGCGTAAATGTCCTGTAGATGCTTTTGTTTAATGTTACTTGTGTGCAGGTTTTTCATTCTGTTTATTTTTCTTTTAACCGGCCCCACAAACCAGTTCCTACTTCAGAGGAAAAAAACAGGAAACGTAAGTTTAATACATTAATTACTAAGATCCTGGATGGCTAATAATTTTCTTGATCTGAATCAAAATAAAACGGAGGTGCTTATAGTGGGTTCTTCAGCTAAAGCCCAAATTAGTCTTGGACTTCTCGGCTCTTTCTCTGTCTTTTGCAAACCTCATATCCGCAATCTTGGTGTTATCTTTGACAGTAAGCTGTCTTTTGAGAAACCGATTAATTCTGTAGTCCAAAGTTACTTTTTCCAGCTTTGTCTATTAGGTAAGATAAAGCCTTTTTTATCTTCTAGGGACCTTGAGAAAGCTACTCATGCTTTTATCTTTTCTCGCCTTGATTACTGCAACTCGCTGTATTCTGGGATTAGCAAATCCCTGATACGCAGGTTAAAGTTGGTCCAGAATGCTGCCGCTCGCTTTCTGGTTAGGGCAAGAAAGTCTGATTCTGTTTCTCTAATATTAGGTTCTTTACACTGGCTGCCTGTCAGTTTTCGAATTGATTTTAAAATCTTGTTGCTAGTTTTTAAATCTTTACATGGGCTTGCTCCTGCCTATTTATCTGAATTGTGTGCTTTACACCAGCCATCTAGAGTGCTTAGATCTTCTGGTCAGTTGTCCCTCGTACTAAGTGTAAAACTAAGGGGGACAGGGCTTTTGCAGCTGCTGCGCCTCGCCTGTGGAACTCTTTACCTCATCATATAAAGGAGTCGTCTACAATTAAACTGTTCAAAACAAGATAAAACACTCATTTCTGTTCACTTGCTTTCCGTGACCTTCAGTAATACCGATGGTTTCCTCATTGTGATTATGTAATCTTACTTCTATTTATTATTTATTTTATTTCTGTTTATGTTAATTGTATGTTTTTTTCTTCTTTTATTGTAAAGCACTTTGGCCACAGCATTCCTATGTTGTTTTAAATGTGCTATATAAATAAACTGACATTGACATTATATGAACAAAACTGTCTTCATAGCCCTGGTCTTTTGGTCACATTACTAAAGTCAGCCAGTGTCACCATCCATTGCAGTGCAGCTTGTTTCATGATGTGCGTCATTTTTGAGCAAATGTCTCCAGCATTCTGTACAAACAGGAATGTGTCCAACAAGAGTACAAGACAAGCTTTTATTTATTGTAGTGTGTTCATTTTTATGTTCTTTGCCAAATCCTTACTAGTTGTTGTAATGTTTTGAAAAATGTATTTCTCTATGTCGCACCAATTAGATAGATACTGTATTAATCCCAAGTGGAAATTCACATACTCCAGCAGCAGCATACTGATAAGGACAATATTAAATTAAAGAGTGATAACAATGCAGGTATAACAGACAGACAATATCTTTGTATAATGTTAACATTTACCCCCCCCCCCCCGGTGGAATTGAAGAGTCACACATTAAAAAATAAAAAAAAAGAATTCTAATACTGTATATACTTGCGTATAAATCTGATCTTAAACCGAAAAGTTGATCATAAAATCAGACCCTGACATATACGCCCCTTCAAAAATGTGACAATTATTTTTTTTTTTCCTTTTCTTTACATCTTCTTGCCTCCTCCAATCTCGCACCATGCACATCTATTAGAATGTATGTGGTAGTAGTAACTAAATGCATTTCATTTTTTCATTTCCACAGATTGAACTGTTAGCGCTGCTGTTGATAATCCTATACTAATGCTGTATAGCAGCAGCAATGGACAACACTAAAATATTTTTACCCGTTACTTACCAATGTAGTTCATGGGGATGGCCAAGAAAAAAACGTTTTGATGAAGACAGGACTCTTGACTAACGAATTAGGGGGAGAGGCATGTCTTCAATTCAAAAAGGCATTCCAATTAGACTTTAAGTTTCCTGTTTGTGATGTCTGCCGGTAGTTCCAGGCAGTACTTTAGCCAAAAGCTTGTGTTTTGCATGTTTTCAGCATATGACTGGATAACTGACATGTGGATTATGCAACATGAGTAATATATATTTTGTTTTCCCCATGGATGTTTTTCACATTGTTTGCCGTTGCCTGCATTGGTCACTCTTGGCTTCTATTATATCATAAGCTTTTTCTTTCCATTCTGCATAAAAACAAAAGATTAAAAAGTTTTTTGTAAGCCACTGCTACAAACTACACAGGGTAAGTAACATACAAAAATATTTTTGAGTAGAGTACTCCTTTAATAATATAAAATGTAAATAGAAAAAATATAGGAAATAAAAAATAGTCATAACCATCAGGTATTTCTCTCTATGTGACGGTCAATGGGCTGCAATTTGATTAATACTTCCTCTGCCAGCCTTATTTATTTCTCGTCATTCTTTTCTAAATAAAATGTCCTTTGGTTCCTTAGGTTATAGAGTTGGTTGTGCTGGAATAAAAAAGGCAATGCATCTTATTAGTACACTAGCTGTATCACCCGGGGTATCGGAAGTAACACAGGGCGACCATAAGCAAGTTGCTTTACTTGCCCGTGCTCCAACTGGAAAAACAAAATAAATGCAACCAAAAATGTTTTAAGTTGCCTTGAATAAAAGTATTGGTCAAATAATAAGTACCGTATATACTCACGTATAAGTCAGGTCTTGAAACCTGAAAAATCGATCATAAAGTCAGACCCCGACTTATACGCCTGTTCAAAAATGCGACACTTAGATTTTTCTTGCCTCCTCCAATCTTGCATCAGTTTCTCAGATGAATCGAATTTTGTTGCAGCAACGCAGTTACCAATTTCTTTCTCTTTTTTAATTTAAAACCAGCTTCATATTTTCTTCTGATCAAACGCTCCATCATAGATAAGGGATGCTCTTACAATAAAGGTGTAGGAGGGTGTGATATACACAAAAACACATTGTTTGTGTATTACCATGTGGTCACGTAGGCACAATACATAGAAATAAAGGCCGTGTGCTCCATGGTTACTCTCTCGGGTGGGTGTTAGCATATCATAATCTCTTGCATTCAACTTATACGACTGACATTATAATATACCATAAATTTATACGGTAAAATCAAGTCCAGACTTATCCGCGAGTATATACAGTAGTTGTTTTTTGACATTTCTACATGATGGCAAGAAATCGTCTTCTTAACCAGGTGGATTAAAGAAGAGTTCTGTTTTTTTTTTTTTTTTCATTGCACACCCACTCTTGTGCCAGAAGGGCTCCAAATTTTGACTTTGGTAAAACCCCCATTCTTAACTGGACCATATAAATGTAACACCAGCAGCTCACTCCTGATTAAAAGATTCTCAGGGTTGTTATTGCCAATATTGTAAATAAATAAAATTATATATATAGCAAATACCCACCATATGTTTTTGTATGATTTTTTTTTTTTTTACCTTTAAATTAATCTGGATGAACAAATCCCCTTCTAGAAGCCATTAGAAGTGACATAACATGATATCAATATAGTTACCGGTGTAAAAACAAGCCATTCTGTTTGCCCATAGAGTAGAATAGGAACAGGTATGTATTACTGAAAATGTGAATTTCCCCTTGGGATTAATAAAGTATCTCCCATCTATCTAGTTAGCTAGCTAGTTAGTTAGTCAGTATGTATGTTGCACACGATACCTGGACAATATCTAATGCTGCCTAGTCAAGGTGTGTAAATGGTCTCCGACATTGTCTCTGTTACAGTATCTCTTGTTTCAGGCAAGGGACCTCTTAAAAGCCCATCAACATTGCCATGTTTAACTGAGATTTGATACTCAGTGTGGTAGTCGTACAATGAAAGAATAACCTTGGGTCTCTGAGCCACTGCCATAGTGAACAGGCCCCTTGTATTCTCTAAAGTGTTTTTGTGAAGCTTTATGATCCTTCACAAGTCCCCAGAGATGCTGATGATGTTTCTTAATTGCAAAAATTGGTGCCCAGCCTTTTTTTTTTCTTTTTTTTTTTCTCCCAATCTGAGAATATTTCTCCTCAAAGAAGCTAAAAATCGAAGATGAATGTGCTGTGGAGCGCTCAAACAAGTCCGAGTTGGTAGTTTGTGGGTACTGTAGGTGCCGCGTGTTGCTGGTGAAATTAGGCTTACTTCTTCTAACTGATTTGATTTAAAATGGCAGCAAAGGATGGGGAATGTGGATTTTGTTACATGCTTTTAATAAATTCAATAAAAGATAGAAGAAAAAAAGAATTTGATGAGGATGATCATGTAGATATCTGGGGTACTGCCTTCATTCCATCAATGTAAAAGCCCCTTGTTAAAATATATTTAACAGTAAGTCTGTTTTGATATGAAACCTGCAATGATTACATTTAATGTAAATGCAAGATTAAAATATACCTTTTTCACAGTTTAATTATTACAAAATGTAAATTACTTATCTAGAGCAGGGGTAGGCAACGTCGGTCCTGGAGTGCCGCAGTATGTGCAGGTTTTTGTTCCAACCCAGTTCCTTAACGAGAACTCAATTATTGCTGATGAAGCACATATTGCTTAAGTGACATTTTAATGCTTCATTTTAGTGGTCTCGCTTGTTAAGGTTCTCCAACCTTAATTGCTTATTTCAATCTTAAACTGCTGCATTCAGTGTTTTAATTGCTCCTTATTAGCAATAAGATGTAAAAGACAAAGCAGCCAGCAGTTCTCCAGCTAGCTTTTTTCCAATTACATCTGTGTGTGTTCATCATGCACGGTTTGATTTAATAAAACACTTAATAGAAAAATGTGACAGACTGAAAATGATCTGTTTTAGGCTTCAAATCATTTGGATGATATCCTTGGAAAGGAAAAAAAACTATGATATAAAAGCCTTACATTGCACAGACTAACAAGCCATAAAATTAAATAAGGTCTGAGATTGGCAATGATTGGTTTCTAATTAAGCAATTGGGTTGAATGAAAACCTGTAGCCACTGCGGCTCACCAGGACCGACGTTGCCTACCCCTGTTTTACATCTTATTGCTAATAAGGAGCAATTAAAACACTGAATGCAGCAGTTTAAGATTGAAATAAGCAATTAAGGTTGGAGAACCTTAACAAGCGAGACCACTAAAATGAAGCATTAAAATGTCACTTAAGCAATATGTGCTTCATCAGCAATAATTGAGTTCTCGTTAAGGAACTGGGTTGGAACAAAATCCTGCACATACTGTGGCACTCCAGGACCGACGTTGCCTACCCCTGATCTAGAGTATATAAAATAAGCAGATTTCTTTCCTTCTGACAGTTGGGTGTATTTAACATTAATGTTTGTGATGTCCTATCTATTGTCATCTGTTGAGAATCCAATACCAAATAGCATATAAGTGAGACAAAACACAAACTGACATTACAATTTAAAGGAATTTAAGTAGAAAAAAAGTATGGGGGAAATCAGTACTATCCCTATTCTTTTTTTAATCTCATTTGAGTCCATTACATATTCTGGTGATCTTCCCCAATTAATGTTGCAAAATGAGAGCAGGAGTAAATCATGCAAATAAATGTCCAGTTCCATTAACAGCTGTAAAGAGGGCATGCTGGCCTCCCACGAAGCAAGTTTAACACCATTCGCTGCTTCCTTCTGTGTGACAGGCAGTGGGCTCCAATGGGATTAACACTCTCTCTATCAGTCATTTTGTTATTTAGCATTTCTTTTATCAGGTTTTATGCCATCAGTTGGAATACAAAATGCACTGCGTTTTATCAGTCCATGTGAGTAAAGTCACAGGTATTGTGGACTGCAGTTGTGTTCTGTTGAATTTCAGTTACTTGAAGCTTCTACACTTAGATTTTAGCACTAGAGCAACAGGCCACAGTTGGGCTAGTTAGTTTATATGTCTCAGCCCTTTATTATTTGATTTATTATTTACTTGTTCTTTTTGATTCTGACAACAATAAGCATGTTAGTAATATTAATTGGAAGTTAACATAATAACTTGGGATTTTTGTAATAGGTTAAAAGGTTGCCAAAAAATTTATACTGCTTATTCGAAAGAAATGTTTGATAAAATTATAGCATTCAATGATGGTGCGTGGGGCTAGTCTGAACGTATGGTTTGGCTCAAAATAAAAACCTCTGGACAGCCCACTTGAGCAGCACGCTGTCCCCTTCACACAGAACCAGACAGTCGTATTTGGTAACAAAGTGCACATCATGGCTCCTGATTGATTTTTATGACCCTTCCCCACCCTGAGACATAAAAAATGACAACGTAAGAAAAAGTCATTTTTGTAAGTGTCCCCTATAAAAGCCATGTTTCTGTAGCCTTAGGTCTTTATATATGATGTCTGTCATAGTAGTCTCATTGTGTTCTTTGTGCATGCAGTTCTGATGAGCGCAACCATTCATTCCCTTCTAAAGTCTAGAATTTCTTTTTCATTTTTCTGCCTTGTGAGGATAGCAACAAAATCAAAAGGGAAAGGTGGTGCAAAAGACTCTATGAAGGGACCTGAGGTGTGCAAAGACCCCGTCAAGCTAACCTCTCACGCCATGGGTGTCAACATCTTCAAGGACGGTCAGGACCCAGTGCTGAAGGCTTCAGAGGAGTACCCACAGTGGTGAGTCCCTGTTCCTCATAAACCTGGCCAAAACGAGCAAATTAAAGCATGGCTTTAGTATTGTTGAATATTGTATTTTGCTCTTTTTAATAAAAGTTTATTTGCTCTCACAAGTGACCTAAATGGAGGTTAACAGAACAACCACTGGCATGCAAAAACAAAAGCTTTAAAACTTGGAGGATATGTCCATTTTGATATGACAAATCTCTCAGTTTACTAAAGCATGTCTTCTGCATTTTCAATATATATATTTATTATCAGAAAAACAAGTTGTCCTGTACTACATTTTCAGTTGCAAACATTCACTCAGACTATCATGGGTAGAGGGTTTGTATAAAGACGATGTGTATGAGAGATGCTACAGAGGTGATACTAAGGCCTGAAGTTTAGTTTCTAATCGGTGGTTGAATGGACGGGTTTTATAAGGAATGAGGTGAACATCACAGACTACCTGATTTATCTAACCATGTGCACGTACCACATGATGTCTCCATCCATCCATCTTTCTAATCTGCTGGTCCAGGGCAGATTCAGCTTTTAGTAACTTAAATACAAACCGTACTCAGAATCGATAATAACTAATTATCCATCCATCCATTATCCAACCCGCAATATTCTAACTACAGGGTCACGGGGGGGTCTGCTGGAGCCAAACCCAGCTAACACAGGGCGCAAGGCAGGAAACAAACCCCGGGCAGGCTGCCAGCCCACCGCAGGGTGCGTGCACAGACACACACACCACCAAGCACACACTAGGGACAATTTAGAATCGCCAATACACCTAACATGCATGTCTTTGGACTGTGGGAGGAAACCCATGCAGACACGGGGAGAACATGCAAACTCCACATAGGGAGGACCTGGGAAGCGAACCCAGGCCTCCTAACTGCAAGGCAGCAGTGCTACCCACTGCGCCACCGTGCCGCCCAAAATCATTTTATCATTGCCATATGAATTAGTAAGTATCTGATTATTCAGGATATTTCATTCATACCACTTCGTCTACAAAAGACATTTTTAAAGCTGATTCTTCAGACTCGGGGTTGACAGTCTGGCATTCACTGCGTTGAGATTTATGTTTGTGTTGGTTCATGCAGGAAATATTAGCTGCTCAATAACAGTCTTTCATTTATTATTTTATTTTCATTTTCTCCCTTTCCTCGGCTACCTCTTTGAACATCTCATGACGATCTCCCAGACACTAAAAGGCAGTTGAGAAATGTAACCCCTGTAAGGGTGTCCTGGGTCTACTCCAGGTCTTCTCCCTGTGGGCCTCGTCTCATGTGCCTCTTGAGTGACGTGATTCAAGTTTTCTGTGTCGTAAACTGCTTATTGTTTTAACATCTGCCCTTTTTTATTTTTCATATTTCCACTTTAAAGCTTCCCTTTTGTTGTAGACTTCTCTACTGAAGGTTGGTTATCAACAGGAAAAAAAGTGTCAACCCCCACATAAATCATCAGAATTTTATTTTTTATTTATAATGGTTGATTCATCCAGAATTAAACATGAAACATGACTGGCCATAACTGTAACTTAATTGTAAGTGAAGACTGCATCCCAGTCAAACATCTGCCATACTGTATGTGCTTTCACTGTATTTGTTACATTTTAGTTGTAGAATTTATGGACACTCCTTTACCTTTAGAACCTCAGCAAGCACCAAAGATTTGTGGTTTGCTAATTTAATTTTTGGCCGTGAAGTACAGTTTGCTGTTTTAGCAGCCCCACTAACTGTGACTGTGCTCAGTTGTGAAGGTGATATACACCAGTAACGGCGCACTGTATGATAACATGCAGTGAATTCACTTGACTTGAGCATTCCTAGTTGTCATCCTCTTTTTCTGTACGTTTAGCATTTGTGTGCTCAGAGGTTGATGTGCTTGCTGCTTCCTGAGCAGCTCTCCTTTTCTCCACCCGCTTCTTCTCTTCTTTCGTCGTCATCTTTTTGCGTTAAAACTGATTAAGTCAGTGTTTGTCTTGCAATTACTGAGTACGTTTTCTATAATTTTTCACTTAAAATGGCACTTAAGTCTTAAATCTGCCTCAAGAATGATATAAGATATGAAGAGGTAGGGGAAGTGACGGCGAAGGTGGTAGGGAATGAGAACGGCACCCGTAAACATGCACTACAGCTGCTGCGTGTTGATTCTACAATAAAATATAAATAAAAAGAGGAATAACCTTGGAGGTCAATCATCACCCCGACAGCAGATAGTAGATGTCACGTAGTACATGTGTACCAAATTTCAGGTCAATAGTTCAAACGGTTTGTGAGCTACAGGTGATTTAAAATCCTGGACAGACAAACGGACAGCCATGGTAGCGTATTATATATTATTATATAAGAAGATTGTATCTTTAATATGGTCTGCCTCATGTAATTTTGGAATTAAAATACCAAATGGCCCATTTTGTCATCCTTGTAGGTTTTGCACAGATTACAAAGAGAGCCGTTTGGCTTGAAACATCTCCCCTTACTTTTACTTGCTACGACTGTAGCCTGCACCTTCTGTTCACCCCCCGTGTCTCTGGGAATTTTCCTCCCACTTATTAGAGCTGATTGACGGCCCCAAATTGTGTCCTGTGAGTTAATGTGAGACTGGTGCCATGTCTAACATTGGCAGTGTTACTGGGGTAGGCATTGGCTACCTGTGACCCTGAACTAGAAGAACAGATTAGGGATTTAGATATGGATATACAGACAAATGGTCAACTGTAGCCCCATCTTAAATTCAGCAGTTCTCTGTTTCCATATTTCAGCCTTGCATGAAATTTTAATAGCCTGTAACTTCTAACATGGTCACATTATTTAATATGATGTGTCCTGCTGTAAAATGGACATTTGTCAGTTTCTTTCATATGTGAGCGGTCATGTCAGTAACCTCCATTGTTAGCTTCTCAAGGAGGCTTGGTGGTGTTGAATATTATCGAAATACAACTTCAACCATTAAAACAAGTGAGTTGGGTGAACACTCGAGCTGAAGGAGGTTTGCCAGTTTATGTGTGCTCTTTAATTCTCTGTTTTAGGCCCTGCTCTATGTACCTAGTGGTGCCCGCCTCTATACATTGTGTCTTCTACTTGTCTCCTGTGTTTTTGCCAACTAACACTCAATGGTTTCATTCTCTATCTCTAACAGGCTTTTCCAGTTGGATTTGGGACCCCCAAAAAAACTGTCAGAACTGGACCCAGAAAGTATACAATACTGGAGGCACATTAGGAAACAAAACATCTGGCGGGCTAACAAACTTAGTAAAGGCAAACGTCTATAGTGGACACTGGAGCGAGGACAGCCGTACGGCACGCTGCACCAAATATGTAAATCCGGGATGCGGAAAAGACCAGTGGAGTGACGACTGGTGTGGGGTACTGCCTAGAGTCCTTGGATCTCCCCGTTATGATAGTAAAGGTGTCTGGTACTCCTTCTGTAGATGGACCAACTGCTGTTAGCTTCATGACTGGCTAAAGTAAATGACAAACCCTTGTCCCCTCGCTTGAGTCATCGAGGAGGTGAGCTCCCTTTAGCCTGCTCTTTGTGTGCACTGATGAAGTCTGCCTTGTGTTAACATAGCAATAAAATGAGTTTATAGAAATGCTGTTGGCCTGCTTATCCTTTTTTGAAGCGTTTACTTAAAGGAGGTGTGAGATCCAGCCGCCCAGTTTCTGACATAGGACTTGTGGGGTCCCGCGGTCAGACCACTGCTAAACCGTCACCCATTTCTGCCCTTTTCTTTTGCTCACCCTGGGTGTCCTGGTAGTGTTCAGCACAAACCTCCTCCCTAACATCTAGAAGGCCAGCTGCGTTTCTGAAACATGGGAGCTGCTTTGGTGTGCTCAGCCTGTAGTGGCTGCAGGAAGGGAGTGGCCGCCTGTTTCAAGAGAAGAGGCCTTCGCTGTCTCTCGCTCGCCCACAGGATGTGACTCCTTCGTACTTTTGCTCATTCTTTTGAACAGAGCAATCCTGGTCATCAGTCTTCTTTTTAATTTTAGATCAGGTTTTGTTTTTTTAATATCTGTAATGTGCAGCACTGTCAAATATACTAATCAGTAGGGATGAGCATCTTATCGAGTGTTAACATGTCCTTTTCATTCTGAAGATAGCTGGTCTTTAAGTATGCAGCCTGTTTCACTTTGGGGATTATGCTCAAGTCTTGAGGAGTGTGACGATGCGAGTTCGCTGCATGCTCCCTTCTTGCTTTTTGGGAGCCCTTGAACCCTTCACCGTCGGTAATGTTACCGATGAGCATGGCACTGAGCCATAACAATGGAGCAAGGGGATGGTGCAAAAGTGCTTTTATTAAAATCAGCAAAACAGTATCCCAATAAATAGTGCAGTGCTTCAAATCATTAAATAAATAATCCATACATTTGAAACGTGGAGGTAAAAAAAACAATAAATAAATCCTTAAAACAATGCTAGAAGCAGTCCTTTAAAATAAAGCCCGGTGTCGTCTTTTATCTGGCGTCTCCCCTGCTTCTCCCATACGGGCTTCAACAGGGGAGTCGCCTTTCCTGCAGCTGACCTTACTACTGTCCGGTTGCCTTCTGTTCTCTGGCTCCGTACAGCTTCCTTACCGGACTGAGACTTGGGTTCCTCAACGGCCAGGTCTCTCACGCTGAGGCACACCTTCCCAAGACTCCACGACTCCCGCTGCCATCTCGGCCTTACGCAGCCAGCCGTCCTTCATCCCCAGTCACTCCAGCTCCTTGTTCGCTCAGCTGGAGCGACCGCTTCCTTCTGCCCCACCGAGTGTCGGCCAAACACCACTGCTAGGGCTCACTGTCCAGCTGCCTGCCTGCGAACACACGCTCGCTTTCGCTCTCTTGCTAACACCGGTTCTCTCTCTCTATACGGCTTCCTGCAACCTCCGTCTCTTTTACTTCCATTCCTTTTTTTCTTTTCCCTTAGATGCCTCACACATCTATGCATCACGGATCACCCTGGGAAACTGCTTCAGCCTCACAACCACCATGCCCCTTCACTAAGCCGCGAGTGCGGTGATTATTTATTTAAAAGTGGCCTTCCTGATGGGAGCTGTGGACCCACAACACCACAAGGAGGTCATGATAGAACTTACACAAGCAACTGGCCACCACAGTATCAAAGTTCAGTTTGGAGCCAACAATAACATTTATTTATATAGCACATTTTCATACAAAAAGTAGCTCAAAGTGCTTTACATAATGAAGCCACTGACTTGATGTAAGTAGCTCACTACTGAAATTTGAAGCTGCATTGCTGTTAATGGAGTGGTGGCTCTGAGGCTAAGGATCTGCGCTGGTATCCCGAAGGTTGCCGGTTCGAATCCCCATCACTGCCAAAAGAGATCCTACTCTGCTGGGCCCTTAAGCAAGACCCTTAACCTGTAATTGCTCCAGGGGCGCTGTACAATGGCTGACCCTGCGCTCTGACCCCAAGGGGTATGCGAAAACTAACAAATTTCTAATACGAGAAATCGTATAAGACGAAATAAAAGAACAAAAAAAAAAAAAGCCAATTTTTTCAGTTCATGGTGGCCTCATCACTGTAGAGAGCTGGGTGTGGGACAGGGCCATCCATATTGCTTGTTGACCAGTATGAAGAAGCAGCGTAATTATACAGTCATATGAAAAAGTTTGGGAACCCCTCTCAGACTGCATAATAATTTACTTTCAACAAAAAAGATAACAGTGGTATGTCTTTCGTTTCCTAGGCACATCTGAGTACTGGGGTGTTTTCCAAACAAAGATTTTTAGTGAAGCAGTATTTAGTTGTATGAAATTAAATCAAATGTGAAAAACTGGCTGTGCGTCACGTTTATGCATTTGGGTCCCTTTGTAATTTTGCTGATTTGAATGCATGTTAACTGCTCAGTGCTGATTACTTGCAACACCAAATTGGTTGGATTAGCTTGTCAAGCCTTGAACTTCATAGACAGGTGTGTTCAATCAGGAGAAAAGGTATTTAAGGTGGTGAATTGCAAGTTGTGCTTCCTTTTGACTCTCCTCTGAAGAGCAACAGCATGGGATCCTCAAAGCAACTCTCAAAAGATCTGAAAAGATTGTTCAGTCTCATGGTTTAGGGGAAGGCTACAAAAAGCTATCTCAGAGGTTTAAACTGTCAGTTTCAACTGTAAGGAATGTAATCAGGAAATGGAAGGCCACAGGCACAGTTGCTGTTAAACCCAGCAGGTCTGACAGGCAAAGAAAAATACAGGAGCGGCATATGTGCAGGATTGTGAGAATGGTTACAGATAACCCACAGATCACCTCCAAAGACCTGCAAGAACATCTTTCTGCAGATGGTGTGTCTGTACATTGTTCTACAATTCAGAGCAATTTGCACAAAGAACATCTGTATGGCAGGGTGATGAGAAAGAAGCCCTTTCTGCACTCACGCCACAAACAGAGTCACTTGTTGTATCCAAATACTCATTTAGACAAGCCAGATTCATTTTGGAACAAAGTGCTTTGGAGTGATGAGAGAAAAATTGAGTTATTTGGTCAGAACAAAAAGCGCTTTGCATGGCGGAAGAACAACACCACAGTCCAAGAAAAACACCTTCTACCTACTGTCAAATTTGGTGGAGGTTCCATCATGCTGTGGGGCTGTGTGGCTAGTTCAGGGACTGGGGTCCTTGTTAAAGTCAACGGTCAGATGAATTCAACCCAATATCAACAAATTCTTCAGGATAATGTTCAAGCATCAGTCACAAAGTTTAAGTTACGCAGGGGTTGGATGACTAAATACAAGACAATGACTCAAAACACAGTTCAAAATCTACAAAGGCATTCATGCAGAGGGAGACATAATAATAATAATACATTTTATTTATATAGTGCCTTTCCCATGCTCAAGGCACTTACAGAATATAATAAAGAACGGCAGTGTATACAGTATATAGCATTGTACAAACCAGATAAATAAATAAAGAAGATTAAGACAGTGAATTCTGAAAATAAAAAACAGACAACATAATTGATGGTCTCGCACACACACACAGGTTACATGAGCATCTTGACAGAGAAGTAAACTGAGAGAAGGGTAATAAAGTCAAGTAGAGCTAAAAGCCTTCCTGAACAGATGAGTTTTGAGTTGTTTTTTAAAAGAATTCATGGAGTCAGCTGACCTGATTAATTTTGGTAGGTCATTCCAGAGTCTGGGCGCTATACAGCTGAAGGCCCCGTCACCCATGGAGTGTAATGTTCTGGAATGGCCGTCACAGTCCCCTGACTTGAATATCATCGAAAATCTATGGGATGATTTGAAGCAGGCTGTCCATGCTTGGCAGCCATCAAATTTAACTGAACTGGAGAGATTTTGTATGAAGAATGGTCAAAAATACCTCCATCCAGAATCCAGACACTCCTCAAAGGCTATAGGAGGCATCTAGAGGCGTCAGTTGAGCCTCCTTTTGTAAATATAACTAAGTATTGATGTCATATCTCTGTTGGGGTGCCCAAATTTATGCACCTGTCTAATTTTGTTATGATGCATATTGGATATTTTCTGTTAATCCAATAAACTTAATGTCACTGCTGAAGTCCTACTGTTTCCATAAGGCATGTCATATATTAAAAGGAAGTTGCTACTTTGAAAGCTCAGCCAATGATGAATAAAATCCAAAAAATTAAAAGGGGTTCCCAAACTTTTTCATATGACTGTACTTAGCTGGTGGCCAGCTTCATGAGCAAGTAGTTTAAGAGATTTAAATTTATCTGACACAATGAGCTGCTCATCTTTTACTGTTGGGGGGGACGAATTGAAGTAGCGCCTCAAAACAAGATATGCTTAAAAGTAACGCTGTATAGACTTGATCGTTTATTATTTTAAGGGCAGCCGCATCGAAATGTGCCCTGGTAACTGTTCTGGACAGTCCTGGCTGGGCATTGTGGATGGGTGTGCTGCTGCTCGTTGAAAACAAAGGAAGTGTTTGACGACGTGTGACAAGCCGGGTGATTGAAATGCAAAAACACAAACAAAAAAAAAGCCGAGGTGAAGGCGCCAGGCGGTACTGCGACACAGAAACTAGGAAGTGAAAGCGGACAGCAAGAGTCGCACAGTGCGGTGGGGAGGGGGGTGGGGGTCCAGAATCGAAATCCAACGAGCGACAAGTGACATAAACGGAGAACGAAGTCAAAGTGGCATGAAGAGCGCATTCCGGTAAGAGTAAGTGTCAGGAGCAGCGGTTTCTCAAAGGTCTGGGGTTTTATCGGTGGGGATTAGGGCAACAAGTAGTGTAACCCGAGCGGGTGGGATCCAGCAAGTCGCACGTACAATTAAAACCTCTATGGAGACAAACGCGATGCACAATTCCTAACGAGGAGCGGAGTGGGTGATAAAACCAAAGAGGGCCAGAATAGCACAACGTTTAGCGAGATCAGATGAGGGTCGAACGAGAAGCAGAATAGTCAGTGGCGTAAGTAGCGGAACCCCACCGAGTACAGGGGTAGGGATGAATGGCACGACTGGATCAGTCTCAGTGGAGCACGTAACAAGCCGCACAGAAGTGGAGTCTGTGTTGAGTGGCATCAGTTTGAAGAAAAGCGTCTCTGGAAGAAATAGGCAGAGGTGAGAGCGGCACTTGTACTGTGGTCAACGAATCTGATGCGGAGTGTCACTGCAGGGGTACCCGGATGGAAACTGAGTGGCACGAATATTTAGAAGAGGGGCGGACTGCCACAAGTATGAGCGAAATGTAGAGGATGTGGCCTAAGCAGGTGTACTGGAACTATGATCCGAATGGTACGATAGGTTTCTAAATTGGGCGCCAGTATATATGTACTGCTGTTGTGATGTGCTCGTAGTAGTCCGGGGACGCGTTACAAAATTAAGGAATTAAAACTACATTGCAACTTTACCTTCCAGAAGAACAAGATTCATAGCGTCCTCTGAGACATGGCAGACCCCGGCCTGCTGCTTCGCGACCTGGACAAAGGAACCCTGAACCGGTTGGCTGACATTTTAGACAACACTGTGTGTGGCTGGAAGAAGCTGGCGCGGACTGTGAGCAGCGAGCCCCGCTTCAGATTCAGGTGAGGCGCCACGTACGCCCCCTCTGGGTGACTTGACTGAAGTTCAATATCTGTCTGCTTGGGTCTGACCGTGAGGCTCCATCAGCCCGAATACTCCAATTAACAAAGAACTGGCCAAGGTGGACATCTGGTGGGCACTGTATGGGGGCATCTGTGTGTGAGGGTGCATTTACTTAACGTAAAATACCATTCAAAACATGGTTGAAGCCCGATTGTTTTCTCATTATGTTTCTTACTGTATGCAGCCATTAATTTACCAAACCTGCTTAAAGGAATTCAACAGGTTGCAGGAAAGTCGAAACTTTCATTGCACAGTTGATATTAAACACTTTTTAATATGAACTGATGTCTGAACATTTGTAGGATCTCCCCCAGATCCTAATATTTGTCCAGTGTTTTATCATACATTTATATTTTCTTATAACCTACATTGTATCTGGCTTTGTTGAGGTTTTATTTATTTTGTGGTGTGAGCCCTGTCATTATTCGTGTCTGTGGTGACACGTTTGGCCAGAAACGAGATCCTTAATATTTGCAGGCTGGACATCTTCATTTTAACTGCTGTGCCGAGTCTGAAGGCCCAGGAGTCTCCTTTTGGAAGTGCTGCCTGACTGTTCCTTTTGTGTGTGTTGCAGTGACAAAGAGCTGGACAGCTGCTCCCTCCAGGTCTTGTCTCCAGAAGGAAGCCCCAGCAGAAGGCTCCTAGGCTTACTGTCAGACCGGGCCTGCTCTGTGGGTTTTCTGCTGCGCTGCCTTCAAGCCACCGAGCACACTGAAGCCACCCAGTACCTGACACATGTAGGTGAGGAACAGCAACACACAGAGTGCTAAAGAGGAGCAGCTCTCCTTGGAGAGCCTTAAGAGGTGCCACACAGTATAGATAGATAGATAGATAGATAGATAGATAGATAGATAGATAGATAGATAGATAGATAGATAGATAGATAGATAGATAGATAGATAGATACTTTATTAATCCCAAGGGGAAATTCACATTCTCCAGCAGCAGCATACTGATACAATAAATAATATTAAAGAGTGATAATAATGCAGGTAAAAACAGACAATAACTGTATAATGTTAATGTTTACCCCCCCGGGTGGAATTGAAGAGTCGCATAGTTTGGGGAAGGAACGATCTCCTCAGTCTGTCAGTGGAGCAGGACAGTGACAGCAGTCTGTCGCTGAAGCTGCTCCTCTGTCTGGAGATGATACTATTTAGTGGATGCAGTGGATTCTCCATGATTGACAGGAGCCTGCTGAGCGCCCGTCGCTCTGCCACAGATGTCAAACTGTCCAGCTCCGTACCAACAACAGAGCCTGCCTTCCTTACCAGTTTGTCCAGGCGTGAGGCGTCCCTCTTCTTTATGCTGCCTCCCCAGCACACCACTGCGTAGAAGAGGGCGCTCGCCACAACCGTCTGATAGAACATCTGCAGCATCTTATTGCAGATGTTGAAGGACGCCAGCCTTCTAAGGAAGTATAGTCGGCTCTGTCCTTTCTTGCACAGAGAATCAGTATTGGCAGTCCAGTCCAATTTATCATCCAGCTGCACTCCCAGGTATTTATAGGTCTGTACCCTCACACAGTCACCTCTGATGATCACGGGGTCCATGAGGGGCCTGGTCCTCCTAAAATTCACCACCAACTCCTTGGTTTTGCTGGTGTTCAGGTGTAGGTGGTTTGAGTCGCACCATTTAACAAAGTCATTCATTAGGTCCCTATACTCCTCCTCCTGCCCACTCCTGATGCAGCCCATGATAGCAGTGTCATCAGCGAACTTTTGCATGTGGCAGGACTCCGAGTTGTATTGGAAGTCCGATGTATATAGGCTGAACAGGACCGGAGAAAGTACAGTCCCCTGTGTTGCTGACCACAATGTCAGACCTGCAGTTCCCAAGATGCACATACTGAGGTCTGTCTGTAAGATAGTCCACGATCCATGCCACCAGGTATGAATCTACTCCCGTCTCTAAAGGGTGCTGCTGGTATAGAGCAGGGGTGTCGAACTCTGGTCCTGGAGGGCCGCAATGGGTGCAGATTTTCATTCTAACCATCTTTTTAATTAGGGACCATTTTGGTTGCTAATTAACTTCTTTTAGTTTTAATGAACTTGACTCCGGCCCCATAGTTGTTTCTTTTTCTTTAATTAGTAGCCAAACAATAGTGAGACCCAAAATGAGCCTCCACATGACCAGCTCGCCTGTGCCCATCACACAATATCTGAAAATAAAGAAAGGTGATGGTCTCGGCAAAATTGATCTCTCGGGTCACCAAAACATTTTGACGTTGGTGTTCTTAGAAAAAATAGAAAATCAACAGTTTTGGAAATGTCTGCTGTATCAGAATGAGAGCAGCAGCAAGCTGTGGAATTAAGTAACAGGTTTAATTAACAGCAAGAATCGGCTTCTCATTAAGAACCTGGTTGGAGTGTGAAGCCCTGACTTACAGTAGTTGATACAATATACAATATACAATACAGTTTATTTTTGTATAGCCCAAAATCACACAGGAAGTGCCGCAATGGGCTTTAACAGGCCCTGCCTCTTGACAGCCCCCCAGCCTTGACTCTCTAAGAAGACAAGGAAAAACTCCCCCCCAAAAAAAACCTTGTAGGGAAAAAATGGAAGAAACCTTGGGAAAGGCAGTTCAAAGAGAGACCCCTTTCCAGGTAGGTTGGGCGTGCAGTGGGTGTCAAAAGAAGGGGGTCAATACAATACAATACACAGAACAAAACAAATCCTCAATAAAAAATTAAAAATTTCTTAGACGTACGGAGCAGAATTTAACAGTAGATGATATCACATAATAAGATTTGGATAATTTTAGACTCCTGGAGACCTCATCCATCAAGCTGCCTCCCCCATTTGGCCATTCCACAGCTGAAACAGTGCTGGGCCAGCCAATCTGATGAAAGGACCCCTCTTTCTCACGATTCCTGCGATCCTCCATCAGGGATGACTTTACCTTAGGCAGGCAAAACAACTTGGCAGGTGGGCCGTGGCACCAAGTGCCACATTTGAGTACCGAGAAGAGAAACAGAATAGGTGAGGGTTAGTATCCAATTCTAACTATCATGTTACTTATGTTTTAGTTCTAATGACTAACAACAGAAGTACAGTATGTACAGTTAATCAGCAGCTCTAGTCAGGGTATGCTAAACTGAAGTAGTGAGTCTTCAGCCGGGATTTAAAAGCTGAGACCGAAGGGGCATCTCTTATAGTAGCAGGCAGACCATTCCACAGTTTAGGGGCCCTGTAACTAAAAGCTCGACCTCCCACTGTTATTTTATTAATCCTTGAAACCATAAGCAGACCGGCATCTTGAGATCTTAATGTGCGCTCTGGTTTGTAAGTCATGATAAGTTCAGACAAGTAAGCTGGACCTCGGCCATTTAATGTTTTATATGTTAAAAGAAGGATTTTGAAATCTGCCCTAAACTTAACCGGGAGCCAATGTAAGGATTTAAGAACTGGAGTTATGTTGATCATCAGTCAGCTCATGTCATGTGTCATTTCTGTTTGGCTGTCATTTAATGATGAGAAGAATAAATTCAGAGGACTGAATCCTTAAAAACAGGGCAATTAAAATGAAGGGAAAAGAAATTAATTAGCAGTGATAACTAGTCGCCGATTGGGAAAAGGGTTAGAATGAAAACCTGCAGCCACTGCGGCCCTCCAGTCCTGGAGTTCAACATCTGTGGTCTAGAGCAAGGGTGGGCAATGTCGGTCCTGGAGAGCCGCAGTGGCTGCAGGTTTTTGTTCCAACTCAGTTTCTTTATGAGAAGTCAATTCTTGCTGATGAAGCACATATTGCTTAAGTGACATTTTGATGCTTCATTTTAGTGGTCTCACTTTCTAAGGTTCCCCACCCTTAATTGCTTATTTCAATCTTAAAGAGGTGCATTCAGTGTTTAATGGCTCTTTCTTAGCAATAAGATGTAAATGATGAAGCAGCCAGCAGTTTCCCATCTAACTTGTTTCCATTTACATCTCTGTGTGTTCATCATGCACCGTTTGATTTAATAGAACACTTAACAGAAACATGTGACAGACTGGAAAATCAAACATTTTAGGCTTCAAATCATTTGGATGATATCCTTGGAAAGGAAAAAATCTACGATGTAAGAACCTTACATTGCAGACTAGCAAGCCATAACATTAAATAAGGTCTGAGACTGGCAAGGATTGGTTTCTAAGTAAGCAATTGGGTTGGAATGAAAACCTGCAGCCACTTCGGCCCACCCCTGGTATAGAGGAAACAGTAGATGGAGACAGAAAGGGTTAAGGAGAGTCCAGGTTGGCCCTGCTCTGTCCCTTAAGCTGATTTATAATGAAGGCTTATGAGTGGGCTCAGAGAGCTGGAAATAAATAGACGGAAAGAAACTATAAAAGAGAGATGGGAATGACACTGTAATTATGGGTAAGCACAACGTAAGACAGAATGGCATTGAGAAAGATACACTTGAAGTCAGAAGTTTAAATACACTTAGGGTGAATTCTTTAAAAGTCCCTTTATAACCCCTCCACAGAATTTCTGACAGGCGAGTACAAGCAGGGAATGGCTGGCACTATCAACAGGCCCACTGTAAAAAGATTTAATCAAGGAGCTGAGCATCTGCCATTGTGCACTCGTGCTGCACTGCCGAATGTTCAGGATCACGAAGGAGCCCTACAGGATGACGCAGGCCTCACGTCTAGTCGAGTCGAGTCAACAGTCATGCGCTGCTTTTACAGTTGAAGTCAGACATTTAAATACACTTGGGGTGAATTCTTTAAAGCTCACTTTATAACCAAACCCTCCACAGCATTTCTACTCACAAACTATACATCTGGTATATCATTTAAGACATCTGCTTTCCACAGGGCAAAGTTATTTTTTCCCCCCAATGTTCACAGATAGAGTGTTTCACTTTTTATTCACCATATCACAATTCCAGTGGGTCACAAGTTTGCATACACTTTGTTAACTGGGCTTAAACAGCTTGGAAAATTCCAGAAAACGATGTCAAGCCTTTAGGTAATCAGACAATTAGCTTCTGATAGCCAAATAGCCTCACTGGAGTCGACATGTGGATGTATGTTAAGGCCTACAATCAAACTCACTGGCTCTTTGCTTGACATAATTGGGAAAATCAAAAGAAATCAGCCAAGACATCGGGACAAAAATTCATGAACCACCATAAATCAGATTCATCCATTTCCAAACTCCTGAAGGTTCCACATTCATCAGTACAAACAATAATATGCAAGTATAAGCACCATGGGACCACATAGACGCTCAGAAAGAATACGCATCGTGTCTCCTATAGAAGAACGGACTTTGGCAGGAAAAGTGCAAATCAATCCCAGAACAACAGCAAAGAACCTTGTGAAGACGCTGGAGGAAACAGGTAGACAAGTCTCTATATCTACAGTAAAACAAGTCCTCCGATATTGACATAACCTGAAAGGCTGCTCAGCCAAGGAGAAGACAATGCTCCAGAGCCACCATAAAAAAGCCAGAGTGCAGTTTACATTGGCACTTAGGGACAAAGATCTTACATTCTGGAGAAATGTCCTCTGGTATGATGAATCCAAGATCGAACTGTTTGGCTATAATGACTATCATTACATTTGGAGGAAAAAGGACGAAAGAACACTATCCCAAACGTCAAGCTTGGGGGTGAGAGCATCATGTTGTGGGGGTGCTTTGCTGCAGGAGGGACGGGTGCAATTCACAGAATAGAGAAGACATCGTGAGGAAGGAAAATTATGGAGATGGACTGCAGCAACATCTCAAGAGCTCAGCAAGGAAGTTGAAGCTCAGTCACAAATAGGTCTTCCAAATGGCCAATGACCCCAAGCAGACCTCCAAAGTTGTGGCAAAATGGCTTAAGGACAACAAGGTCAAGGTAGTGGAGTGGCCATCACAAAGCCCTGACCTCAATCCTATTGGAAAATTTGTGCGCAGAACTGAAAAAGCATGTGTGAGCAAGGAGGCCTGCGAACCTGTCCCAGTTACACCAGTTCTGTCTGGAGGAATGGGACAAAATTCCAGCAACTTATTGTAAGAGGCTGGTGGAAGGCGACCCAAAATGTTTGGCTCAAGTTAAACAATTTAAAGACAATGCAACCAAATATTAACAAAGTGTACGTAAACCTGTGACCCACTGGAATTGTGATATGGTCAATAAAAAGTCAAACACTCTGTGAACATGGTGAGAAAAAATTACTTTTACCCCGCACGAAGTAGACGTCTTCAACGATAGGCCAAATTTATAGTTTGTTAGTATAAAATCTGTGCAGGGGTTATAAAGTGAGTTTTAAAGAATTCACCCTAAGGGTATGGAAACTTCTGACTTTAACTGTAGATAGATAGATAAGAAAGGAACTACATGATAGATAAGTAGAGAAGGCATTATATAGTAGATAGGCAGATAGATAAGAAAGGCACTATATAATAGAGAGAGAATTTCATTTATGCCAAGGGGAAATTCACTTGCTCCAGCAGCAAGTATACTCGCAGTTCAAAACAGCAAAAAAACCAAATCCAAGTCAATATACCTGAGTGTGACCCAATGCTACACACACACACACACACACACGTCTCCCCTTTTTCACCTATTGTTATGTTGTGTTCCCTTGTTCTGTTGTAGTTATGGAGTCAATCAGAGTGGTGCAGCAGCCTCAGCCTCAGTCTGGTCTGGAGGGCAGCAGGATCTCATTAAGCTGCAAGGCAGAAGGGCCTCCATCCCTGAGCTACCAGTGGTTCAAAGGAAAAGATGAGGTTTGGTGCCATGTGTTGTGTCAAACAAGTTGGGCCCGATGCTAATTCCTGCTTCTCTTGTAAGCTTAGAAATGCTGCTTAAGAACATCTGATATGCAGCAATCTTGATTTCTTATCACCATAGTCCACCCCTTGCAGTAAGATGCATGTCATTCAGACGATGGGGATTTTTCAGATTTACAACTTCTCTTTTTACTTTGCATAGACAAAGGAAGTGCTGTGAGGTGGGCAGGGAGGGGATTTATGGGAGGAGACCACCATTAGCTCCTGTTTCTAAAGTGCCTTATCTCTGTAGGTCACAGGTGCCACCGCTTCTGAGCTCTGTCTTGGGCCCCTTATTGCTCAGGACCAGGGACACTACATCTGCCGAATTCATCTTGGAGACCAGTGTGTCTTCTCGCAGTGGGCTCTGGTGCAGGTTATCAGAGCAGACAGTCCAACCCCAGGTAAGTTAACATTTGTAAAAAGGTGCTGTGAGGTTGGCCAACCATATTGTTACAGAATATGGAAACATTAAAGGTCAATGCCAAGCTGGCTCCTTCAAGTCTTCATCACTTTCTTTGCAGCCGGTGGGTTCCAGCCATCAGTGACATCAGGCTTGTACATCCAGAAGCAGCCGACATCACATTCACTGTGTGAGGGAGATGTACTCGTACTGGAGTGTGTGGCTTTTGGGAACCCCCCTCCCCAGTATCAGTGGTATTGTAATAAAGCGTCACTTCCTCAGGAAAAGCACACTCGACTGCGGGTAAGGGAGTGCCAAGGCAATTATCTACCCCACATCAGCCACGCGGTGTCCCTGTGTCACCTCTCCTCTCTTGTAGTATATTATTCTTTGACTGTGTCTCTGAGATACCCAAATTCCTCAGTCATTACTGTCACATGTACAGAGAAATTCTTACTTGCATGCGCCAATCCACTCCCTGGCATCATGTTTAGTAAGTACAATTACCATACCTTGTCTAACTACCTCACTTTGAAACTTCTGACTTCCTTACTTGAAAAAATCTCAGAACATATTTGGCATTAATAAATGAACAGAGTAAGTGGTTTGTTGTTAAGAAAAAAGTAAAACAAGATATCCCTCCTCTAAACAATTAAAAGTTAATCAGTATCTGGAATTATGCACTCTACTACATCATATGGATTGAAAATAGTATAATAACAAAACTGACAAGTATACCATGTCCACGTTATTGAATACGAGCTTCACAAAAACAGAATGTCTAATTGGTTAGATCTTATCTGTTCTGAATAGCACTATTGTGTCTGGTGATTAAACATGTTGCATTACTGTACCTGCTGTAGCACTATGAAGAACACCATTTTGGGCACTCTTCAGCTAGTTCTTGGGGTGTATCATCACCAGCTGGTATTGCAAAAACAGAAGAGTAAAATGTTGCAGTTTTGATTGAGTCAGATGAATACGAGGAGATTTCCCTGCTGGCCTCGCAGTTCTGCTAAAGCCTGATGTACACTGTGTGCTTGTCCAGTCTTTTCTTTCAATGGAGTCCCTGTCTCCTCAGGCCTACGTCAGAGCCCGTGTCTGTCTCTCCCAGGTGAAGTAAGCTACGTTGTCTCTCTCGATTTGGCTTTGGCAGATGTTTAGAAGGGTTATTCTTAGAAGACATTTTATGCAATTTACCAATCATAACCCACCAGGGATATTAAAATTAAGCATATCTTGTCCATCAAGTTAGGCCTCTAGTTCTCCTCAGTACATCCTGATGAAATTTTAAAGTTCAGCCAATGACCAGCAGCATGTATCCAATTCACAAACATCTCGACCATCTTTTCGCCCCTGAACTTCCCAATACACGCTTGAGATGTACCCCAATACAGTCTCTAAGTACGCCACACAGACACTTCACTTCTTGGATTAATTCCTGTGTAGCTTTGTCACCTCTCATCCCAAGAGGGGTCCTTGTCCCCCCAGTGTCTCTCTGACCAGATCATCTCAACATACAACTCCAGTTAAGCATCTACTTGCTGAAACTTACCTACTCCTGCCAAGCTACTCTCTTATTTTTCAGATTAACTCTGTGACAACAGCAGACAGAGGGCAGTACAGATGCCGGGTATACAACCTCTTTCAAGAGTTATGGAGTGAGGAGGTTCTTGTGGAAATCGGTGAGGCTATTGGAAGCAGGGCTTTGCTTAGTGAGATACTCAATATGTCAAGCATCAATGTTCAATTGTCCTATCTGTGCAGGGCCTAGTCTTTCCAATGGACCATTATGGGGAGAGGAGCAAGAAGAGCCAGACATAGGTACATAGAAGGTGGGGTATGAGGTCTCTCATAAAGTAGGCCCCACTCACTTTGACATTGCTATCCTTTCCAGGATTCCAGGCATCTAAGGAAAAATTGCAGTGCCACTTCTATGGTAGGTGTCAGAATGGAATGAGATTTCACAATGGGGTTGTTTTCTTCTCTGGTTTTATTTTGCTTCTCTTGTCTTCTTCAGCGACAGACAAGGTAGCGCTTCTCATTGGCAACATGAATTACAAGTTCCACCGGCGCCTCCAAGCACCCATGGCTGACGTGCATGAGTTAGCCAATCTGCTACGCCAGTTGGACTTTAAAGTCGTCTCACTTCTGGACCTTAATCATCGGGAGATGCAGTGTGCTGTCAGGGAGTTCCTGTTGCTGCTCGACAGAGGTGTTTATGGTAAGTTCCAGAGGTCCACACCCCTCAGCTTTCCAAAAGGTGTTGCTCTGTCTTGCCACTACCACACAGCAGCTTCCATTTGTATTTTCCAGGGCTGCTGTATTATGCAGGCCATGGATATGAGAACTTTGGTAATAGCTTCATGGTTCCTATTGATGCTCCCTCTTCCTACACTCTCGACCATTGTTTGTGGGTGCAGGAGATCCTACATCAAATGCAGGAGCGTCAGACTGGCCTCAACATTTTTCTGCTGGACATGTGTCGCAAGCGGTACGTTACAGGCTGTAAACATTTGGGCACAATTTCTCTGTAATAGACATGCTGTAGATTTAGGCCTGGCATAGACAAAACAGCATACCAGAAATATGCAGGAGGGTGTGTCAGTGGAGGGCTTTTTTTCAACCCTAACTTTGGACTGTTTTAGGAACATGAATGATGAGGTCATTCCACGGCCAGGGACTCTGAAGGTCACAGCCAACATTGTGTTTGGTTATGCCACGTGAGTATCAGACTTATGCTGGTCATTTGAAGATGGCTGATGGGGTGACTTGTGCAGGTCTAACCTCATGCTACTGTGCTAGGTGCGCTGATGCTGAAGCTTATGAAGTATGCAAAGGAAATCTGTCCAATGGCATCTTCATGGATTTTCTGAAGCAAAGGCTCTTGGAAAATGAGAAGGTGACAGTCATGCTGGACAAAGTAGCCGAAGGTACACAGTTCCTACTTCTTACTTATGCCTTAGAGCACTTTTACAGTAAGACTGAGATTAATGTCCATTTATTTGATGCCGGTAGACATGGGACGCTGCCCTATTGCAAGGGGCCGGCAAGCACTGGAACTGCGTAGCAACCTGTCTGAGAGACGTACCCTTTCTGATCCCATTAAGCTCCTGAACTGTGAGGAGGAATACTCAGCTAGAACTCTGCAGTGGAGCATTGCTCATGGTAAGTCGCAAGGCAACTTTTATTCACTTTTTACATTTTTTTTTAACCAGCAGGGGGCGCACACGCCACTTATATTCTTACAAGTGAATGTAGAAAAAGTGTGGAGGAAATGGAGAGAATGCAAGTCAGTTTTTAATTTTGCCCCCTCTGGTACTCTGAAACTTTACTGGCTGTTTTTAATAGTGGCAAGGTTCATAATGACCCACTGGTTTATTTTTTTGTGACGCAATTTAAATCATGTGTGAATTTGTGTATTTTGGAGTTGTTATCATTATCATAAATCACATCAATTACTTACGTAGCACTTTGTCTATTGAACAAAAATGTGAAATTTTTGAATATCTGTTTGGGGTTTTGCTTTCAGTATTTGATGTTGTGATATCTTTTAAAACACAGGATACCTTTGTAAATTATGGGAACTGATCCTTCAATATTTTCAGTTTGATGTAAGAGTGGAATTCACCCATTGATAAATTAAATTCCTCACCAATCTATAGCTGCCAATTTCACACCACTCACATATATCTCATTTATATTTGTCAGAAATGTATTCAGAACAAGATCAAATTGTGTCATTGCTGACTTGCTGTGTCATATGATGTAGGAATGATCTTCATTCTGACCATCCATCCATTTTCCAACCCGCTGAATCCGAACACAGGGTCACGGGGGTCTGCTGGAGCCAATCCCAGCCAACACAGGGCACAAGGCAGGGAACCAATCCTGGGCAGGGTGCCAACCCACCGCAGGACACACACAAACACACCCACACCCACACACCAAGCACACACTAGGGCCAATTTAGAATCGCCAATCCACCTAACCTGCATGTCTTTGGACTGTGGGAGGAAACCGGAGCGCCCGGAGGAAACCCACGCAGACACGGGGAGAACATGCAAACTCCACGCAGGGAGGACCCGGGAAGCGAACCCAGGTCCCCAGATCTCCCAACTGCGAGGCAGCAGCGCTACCCACTGCGCCACCGTGCCGCCCTCATTCTGACCATTTTGGGTTAAAATGTTTGCTGTCAGACAGCCTTGGATTTAAAATCATCCCAATGCTTAACATATACACTCACTGACCATTTTATTAGGTACACGTTGCTAGCACCTGGTTGGACCCCCTTTTGCCTTCAGAACTGCTGGAATTCTCACAAGGTGCTGGAAACAATCATCAGGGATTTTGGTCCATATTGATATGATAGCATCACGCAGTTGCTGCAGATTAGTCAGCTGCACATCCATGATGTGAATCTCCAAATCCACCACATCCCAAAGGTGCTCTATTGGATTGACATCTGGTGACTGTGGAGGCCATTTGAGTATAGTGAACTTATTGTCATGTTCAAGAAACCAGTTTGAGATGATTTGAGCTTTGTCACATGGTGTGTTATACTGCTGGACTTAGCTATCAGAAGGTGGGTACACTGTGGTCATAAAAGGATGAACATGGTCAGCAACAATAATAATAATAATAATAATTCATTACATTTATATAGCGCTTTTCTCAGTACTCAAAGCTCTATCCACACAGGGAGGAACCGGGAAACGAACCCACAATCTTCCACAGTCTCCTTACTGCAAAGCAGCAGCACTACCACTGCGCCACACTCTGGTAGGCTGTGGCATTTAAACAACGCTCAAATTGTACTAAGGGACCCAAAGTGTGCCAAGAAAATATTCCTCATGGTATTACACCACCCCCACCAGCCTGAACCATTAATACAAGGCAGGATGGATCCACACTTTCATGTTGTTGATGCCAAATTCTGACCTTACCATCCAAATGTTGTAGTAGAAATTGAGACTCATCAGACCAGAAAAGATCTTTCCAATCTTCTATTGTCCAATTTGGGTGAACCAGCGTAAATTGTAGCCTCAGTTGTCTGTTCTTAGCTGACAGGAGTGGCACCTGGTGTGGTCTCTTGCTTCTGTGGACCATCTGCTTCAAGGTTCAACATGTTGTGTGTTCAGAGATGCTATTTTCCATATCTTGGTTGTAACGAGTGGTTATTTGAGTTACGGTTGCCTTCCTATCAGCTTGAACCAGTCTGGCCATTCTCATCTGACTTCTGGAATCAAAATGGGATTTTCGCCCCGGGAACTGCCACTAACTGGATATTTTCCCTTTTTTGGACCATCCTCTGTAAACCCTAGAGATGGTTATTTGTGAAAATCCCAGTACATCAGCAGTCTCTGAAATACTCAGATCAGCCTGTGTGACACAAACAACCATG
The DNA here is from genome assembly GCF_900747795.2 of Erpetoichthys calabaricus. Taxonomy (NCBI): domain Eukaryota; kingdom Metazoa; phylum Chordata; class Cladistia; order Polypteriformes; family Polypteridae; genus Erpetoichthys; species Erpetoichthys calabaricus. The sequence goes on from NC_041405.2 coordinate 134,208,267, forward strand.
CCACATTCAAAGCCACTTAAATCTTCTTCTTTCCCCATTCTGATGCTCGGTTTGAACTTCAGCAGGTCATCTTGACAATGTCTACATTACTAAATACATTGAATTGCTGCCACGTAATTAACTGAGTAGATATTTGTGTTACCAAGCAGTTGAAGAAGTGTACCTAATAAAGAGGCTGGTGAGTGTATAACTCACTGGGAAAGTGATATCTTATATAATCCAGAACAGGAAAAGATTAAAATCTCTCTGTGTAGAACACTTTTTTTTTTTTTTTTGAACATTTGGAAGAATTTCATTTGTGCTATTCTAAAATATACATGAAGGGGACTCGGGTAAATATTTTTTGATGTCTCAATATACATGGGGAGCCATTTCGGATGGGGTTCTCTTGTCAAATAGCACTCTGAACCACATAGGAGAGGGGTGAGTGCTCAGTTTGATGGACGTTTTTTAAACATAATATTAATAATACCGTATTGATTATATTTTGTCTGAATTATGCTTTAGTTATTATTTGTTACTTATTCAATTAATAAAAAAAAACAATTGCAGCATAAGTCAGGACCTGCTGCTGCTGTTTGGCCTAAAAGAACAGAAGTCCTAAGTAAAATGCAATGGAGGGAAGGCTATGATGCCAAGTGAGAGTGAACAGATGCATTTTTTATGGGTTCAGAAGAGGGAGGTCGTGTTTTACTAACATGCTGGAATTCTATGAGGAGGCAACAAAAGGATACGATCAAAGTAGAGCATATGATATTATTTATGTGGACTTTCAAGCATTTGATAAGATGCTTCATGAGGGGTTGGGCATCAAACTAAAAGAAGTGGGAGTTCAGGGTGATGTTTTTAGATGGGTGCAGAATTGGCTCAGACACAGGAAGCAGAGGGTGATGGTGTGAGGAACCTCATCAGAACTGGCCGATGTTAAGAGTGGTGTCCAGCAGGGTTCAGTGCTAGGGCCATTGCTGTTTTTTATATATATAAACTAGGCCCTGCTTGCTTTGCTCGCCAACCCGTGTTTTGGTTTTTTTTTTCTTCTTTGGAATTGTTTCAATTTCATTATTTGCACTTTCACTTTAAAGCTTCTGTAAAAACAATACAGTCGACCCTTGATATACGACCGGCCTGACATGTGAACAACTTGGCTTACGACCAAAATTTTTGTTTTGAATTACGACCAACATCTTGCGTTACGACCCGAATGTGGTCACGTGTATCTGCTTGTGTGATTGTAAACAAACAGCCGAGAGCGTTTGTAAGCGTCAGTCGGAGCCCAGATACATGTGTTTGTGGACGTAATTTTAGTCAGTGGAGTGAATTATATAATTTATTTTGATAATTGCTAAGGAAGGAAGAGAAGGTAACGAAGGTAAAGAAAGCGATCACAATCGAAACGAAGAAGGAAATTGTGTGGAAATATGAGAGTGGCATTCATGTGACCGATCTCGCTAATATGTACAGCATGTCGAAATCCACCATCTCGACAATTTTACAAAGAAAAGATTTGTATAAGGAAACTCCTTCCAAACAATAACCACCTTCCATTTCATTCTCCTCCTCCTTCCTTCCTTCCTGCAAGCCAAAGATGTCAACTTAATTGGTGAATACAGTATGAAACTGTTGTTTCTGGTAGGCTAGGCACTTTTTATAACTTTTTGGTTAGTACATTAGAAAAAGTATTGGTGTTTTTGGTAAATTATGCACATTATACAACCCTTTTTTATTAAAAAAAGTTAAGTAAGTGTTGCTGTGGGAGGTTCGGAACACATTAAGGGCATTTCCATTATTTCTTATGGGAAAAATAGTCTTGACTTACAACCAACTTGAGTTACAACCAGCCCTCGCGAACGAATTGAGTTCATATGTCAAGGGTCCATTGTATTTGGAATTATCTTTTCTTCAAGATCGCATTGAATTTTGATTCCATTTTTGGAGATACATTGTGAGATAAATTACAGAAGGACTTGAAAAGCATACAGGCTTGGGCAGATGAAATTTAATGTCAGTAAATGTAAAGTATTACACATAGGAAGTAAAAATGTTAGGTTTGAATACACAATGGCTGTCTTAAAATAGATAGTACACCTTATGAGAAGGATTTAGGAGTCATAGTGACTCTAAGCTATCAACTTCCCGACAGTGTTCAGAAGCCATTAAGAAGGCTAACAGAATGTCAGGTTATACAGCGCCTTGATGTGTGGAGTACAAGTCTAAGGATGTTCTGCTCAAGCTTTATAACACACTGGTGAGGCTTCATCTGGAGTCCTGTGTGCAGTTTTGGTCTCCAGGCTACAAAAAGGACATAGCAGCGCTACAAAAGGTCCAGAGTAGAGCAACAGGGCTGAGTCAGGGCTACAGGGGTTGAATTATGAGGAAAGATTAAAAGAGCTGAGCCTTTACAGTTTAAGCAAAAGCAGATTAAGAGGTGACATGATTGAAGTGTTTAAAATTATGAAGGGAATAAGTACAATGGATCAAGACTGTTATTTTAAAATGAGTTCATCAAGAACACGGGGACACAGTTGGAAACTTGTTAAGGGGAAATTTCACACAAACATTAGGAAGTTTTTCATTATAGACGATAGACACTTGGAATAAGCTACCAAGTAGTGTAGTACACAGTAAGACTTTAGGGACTTTTAAAACTCAATTTGATGTTTTTTTGGAAGAAATAAGTGGATGTGACTGACGAGCTTTGTTGGGCTGAATGGCCTGTTCTTGTCTAGAGTGTTCTAATGTTTAGAACCATGTTGGGTTAGCAGATGGAGGCATTGCAGGCAGGCAATTGGAACATGGGTTCAATCTCTAATGGTCTTTACCCCCCATTTCTCCTGCTTCCAGTCCTTCCAGACAGCCGTCTCCTGACATTTGAATGTGGTGTTCGAGTGCAGCTGGGCTTTGCTGCGGAGTTCTCCAATATAATGATTATCTTTACTCGTATCCTGGAGAAGCCAAAGAATCTCACTCTCTGTGAAGCACGCATTACTGACTTATCTGAAGTGAGTAGCTGAAACTTCAGGGGCACTTCAACAGGGTTGCCATGCCCCTTAGCTGTAAGATGAATTAACCCTTGTTTTATGGTGCTTGGTAGGACATGGATATTGATATTAAGATGACTAATAAGGAGAGTCCAGAGGACACAGGAAGCCTCTTGATCACACTAGACAGCTTCCAGTTCCCTGAATCATCAAGTCTGTACACTCGGCTGTGTGGCCTGCAGAAACTCCAGGTCTGGACATATCATCTTACTCTTACCTAAAGTGGTGCAGGGTGGGAGGATAGCTTCTGTGAAATTGAGACAGAAATGCAATAGATATCAATAGTGGTGTGACTTCGAGTTTCAAGTTTGGCTGGGAAATAAGATGACGTATCTCTGTGAGAGACTGCGTGTGCTAACAAGTGCACTGATTTAGTGACAAGGGGGGTTAAGGTTGAGGTATGAGGTTTTTTGGTTTAGCAACACTGGGAATCATCTGCTGAATAAGTGATAATCACAGTCACTACCTGTGTTAGGTGAAGAAATGAGTTAGTGACACTGGGGGTGATTGGGTGAGCTAGGATGTGAAGTGACTGAAGTAGTGGGAGTCAGTGGCTGGACTGGGAGGTTGGGGCACTTAATGGTAGCCAAGCTTCATGGTGGAAGGAAAGAACACTGCTGAGAGCATTGAGTATTAATGTTTGGACTTTGAAATTAGGTGAATTGATAGTGAAATGTCTTGGTTCAGGGTAAAACTGAATTCTAGCACCATCTCTACTGATGCTCACTGCTTTCTGGTTTTTGTTTTGTACAGAGGGACCTGAGCTTTACTGTCTGTCTGCAGTATCAATACCAAGAGATGGATGAATTCGTGGAGGAAAAAAAGACGGTCAGTATAGGAAAGCCTCTGGTGGCCAAACTGGGTCTTCACCGCTGCCCTCCTCCTCCCTCTCCACTCTCTGCACCTTCTGAGCTGCAGTCCCCTGACTGGGGCTTCAGGGGATCAAGCAGCTCTTCCTTGGGCTCAGAATCCACATGCTGGTCTTACTACTCCAACCCTGGTGAGCTTTCATGCCCCACCACTCCAGGGACAATGAGTCTGCCAGAGGAGACACTCCTGGAGAGACCACTGCCTCTGTCCGAAAATCCACAGGACTTGACCTCTGGTGCTCGTTACTCATGTGACAATGTGAATGACATTTCGGTTCACTTCCAAAACAAAATGAACTTCAGCTCTTGTTAGCCCGATTCCTACCCCTTCACTTCACCAGGCAGAGTTTTTATTATCTCTTGATGTATGTGTGTATCTGCTGCACTGCATTAACACTGCCAGCCATGTGCGTCTTGGGAGAAGCAGGCACCAGCTATTTTGATGCTTTGGGTGCAATGCTACACTCTCACCATGAGGTGTCACCTTGATACTCTTTCGAGACACTGCCTTGCTGCCCCTTTGACCTGCAAACAGTCGGTATACGCAGGAGGGAGTGCTAAGCAGCTGTGTGGAATCCTGGCGCCTGCTAACCAAGCTGCCTGCTCTGAATCCAATTATGTTGTGCAAATCAAAGCTGTGTCCCACAGAAAAGGTTTCTCTCGTCTGCCCCAATTAATTCCGCTGGCTTTCCCTGAACTGGCCTGTCTCTTCCGACCCATGAACCCCATTAGTGGGACTGAAATAATAGATTTTGCAGTTAATTTGTAACCGGGTGTGTCACATAGATGTGCACCCTGGAGTTCTGAAGGAGGCCACTCCACACACCACCCCGGCTTGCATTGTCTGTGAGGGCTTAGCTCTGACAGAGCTGTCTTTGTGGGGCCTGAAGTGAAAAGGGGCAATGAAGACTCCAGTGCCAATCAGGGTGAAGCCAACATTCTCAGTAAAGCAGGACCCTGCTGACCCTCACTCTCCCAACCCACATTTTGTGCTAGATAATTGGTACAGAAAGCACCATACTGCACCACATAACCCAGTTACTACTGGTAAACACACATATGTTAGAAGAAGCTTAGTAACACAATATTGCTGACTTTGATACTGTATATACACCAGTGAAGGACATGAATAAGTTGCATAAAACAAAGAAAGCAGCCAGGGAAGTGATGAAGAAGACTGAAGGCATGGAACAGAAGAACTTGGCCCTTTCAGATGAACCTCACGCACATCACGACTGGTATCAGGACTAACTGGATTTTTCCTCACAGGCTTTCCAGAGAAGCACTAAACTTTTGGTGTGTGATACAACTAAAACAAAGATAGCTACTCCTAAAAAATGACATTGCTGGGGAAACAAACTTTTTTATTTTTATTTTTTTTTAATAAATACAAATGACTGCTTTATTGTAATTACGTAAAAATATTTTCTTCTTTGCCCATGTTACGGAATTTAGGTCAGGTTGGAGCTGAAAGCATAAATTAAATAAAGTGAGAATAGGAGATAAATTGTTACAGAAACTCCGATCTGTGATTGTGACACATAGGGTTAACTTCAGACCCCTTTTTTTTACCATACAAGTTGAGTACCCCTAATCCGAAATGTCTTGAATTTCAGATATTTTCAGATTTAATAATAATGAGATATCTTGGGTACACACGTGATCAAGTAAGGAAATGCAGCCGAAGCAACTAAATGATGCACAGTAATTCATATCACCTAGCTGTTATTATAATGTGTGTTGACATGGCAAAGTCACTAAACCTCAAAAGTGAGGAATATGATGCACAGACTTTAATGAAGTTCCCTTTTAAGAGGACCACTGCTCCACACTTGCATTGAAGAATTTTTTGGTTTATCGTCAGTTTATTTTGGCTACCTGTTGTCACTTCTCAGGGAACTGGCTCACAGGTCAAATAGTATCTCAACCCACCTTTACTCCATCCTGCCCATGTACTTAAAGCCATTAACCGACTGACAAGGTGCGAATCTACATACAAAAAACATACCATGTTTCTGCCAAAATGAAAAAAATGACAACATAAAAAGGTTGCTTCTGTTAACCTTAAGTAATGATATTCCATTAATGATCATCTTTGATGGAAATATCAGTTTTGAGGGTGTTCAAATATGCATATTTACATAATGACTGTGATTTATAAAGGCAAATTGTGTAGAAATGCCTGTACACCAAGTTTTATAAATCATCAGATTTTTTTTTTTTGCTTGAAGCATTTTCCTGTTTTTTGGCATATGCATATTTTTATGTTTGAATCCAAGCAAAGTTTTATAAATGAGACCCTTGGTAGGGTTATTTTTTTATGGGGGCTGTGCAGCCATGCAGGTGTTCTCTTTTCAACAAGATACAGACAGATGTACAGCATCTGTCTCATGTCATGGTGCTTCACAGGAGACCCCTCCCCTATAGTCGACTGAGTGATGGTGGTATGTTGTGCTTGCTGCTTCATGGGAGACTGCAACCCCAGTATTCAATCATGTGTCTTTGCTTTGTGATGCTTCACGGAGGACAGTTGTGCCCAATTTGGAATTTTGGAGTACTGATACTCAACCTGTAATATAACACATTGTCATCCTTACTCAGTGCAATTCAAGATCAAAGCAGAGTCGGAACCCACCCTGGTTGCATTGGTCAGCAAGCATCACCCTACCTTGGACTAGGCACCAATCTTCTTGAGGGCCAACTGACATGCACACCTACACAGGGCAAAGTTTAAATCATCATATCATGAACCACATATCTTTAGGAATTTGAGAGGAAATAAAGAGTACCCACAGTACCTGGCTATGGGCCAGAACAATGGATCTACAAGTATACAAAGAATAACAAATTTGGTCCAACAACAGTCTTCTTAATGATCCATAAAAGTAGAAAATAAATCTAGTCTTGTTAGAAATCCAGTATCATTTAAAATGGAGTTTTCCCGTTCTCGCAGGCTCCCTTCATTCCAAAAACATGTGTTTAGGTAGCTCTGAACTGGCCCAGTTTGGGAATAAGAGTGTGTGCATGACTGTATCCTCTAATACACTGACATCCAGTGGAGTGTTTGCTCCAGCCATGAATCTAGAACCTCTTGGATAGGCTCTGGCTCCTTGTGACACTGTAGGCTGTTTAATAAAATTTTCAGATTTATGTAATTTTAAGAAATGCATTGTAGAAGTAGGAATTGTGGTGCAGTGTTAGTGCCTGCTGCACCATAGTACCAGGATCCTAGGTGCACAGACTTTCTTTTTCATATGTTTGCCCCTTCACCATATCTGCATGAATCTTTTCAAAGATGCATGTATTGGGTTAATTAGCAATTTTAAATAGGTCTGTGTGGTTCTGTAAAAGACTGGTGCCCAGCCCAAGATTGCACTTGTAATTTGAAAATGAGTTTAATTCTTGGCAGAGCCTTACTTAAAGTGCACTGGGCTCCACACTCATCTACTACGGAGACTACATTTATTGCATGAAGGGAGTAGAGCTCATACAGAATTTTCAGTAGGCAGGGTTAGGAAGGGGGGCCGGTAAGGGTTTGGGCAGCGTAATTCATAATGAGCTTGTCACAGTCCATGCACGTCTAAGTGGAAAATTTTCTGCATCATTACTCCCACAGACCATACACTAGGCCTGCTGTCATTGTTGCTCTCTAGGCTTATCATCAATGAGCTATGTGACCATCTCTACTTTCTGCCCACAGAGAGAATGGGCTGCCAGTGTGTCACTCTGCTGTTAGAATTAGAAGTCCTCTACCACAGGTTATTGGGGTAGAAAGTTCTATTGGAGGACTCATGGGTGAGTAGATTAGGATTTTACTTCCTATCCTGGGAGAAGGTCCTCAACTTTAAATTTTAATCTGGCCAAGTGACACCTCTTGATTTCTACCTCCAAATGTGTATTTTTAACTGAAGTATTTTAAGTGTTTCTTGACAAGGCCACCTAGACCCCATTGTGTCATTACTCAATTTTTCCACTGTGAAGAATCTAGCATAATATTACTTGTAACATTTTGTGGACCAGCAAATTTTTTATTGCCAAACCATATGGCTATGAAAGGACTCATTTGTCATGACCTTGTAAAAGTGCTCGCATACTCTGGATATTCATTTTAAGGTTTGGCAGATTTTCTGGCTAGTAGTAATAGGCTCCAGCTCTCCATCTGTCAAGCACTACATTTGTGGTGCCCTAATGTAATTCTTGCAAGGAAGCAGCATGTGTGCGACTACCAGGCCACTGGGTAATTACCAGCCCAACTTCCCTAGCACTATATCTCTCCTGCCTCCCAGACTCATAGAAAAACTGAATGATCATGAGCATCATATTCCTGACAGGTTATTCAAGGACCATTACGCCATGTAGAATGCTACTGCTGAAATTATTCTTCATGCTTCTTTAAAAGAAAGGGGTTTCAATGCTTTGCATATCTTTCATAGAAATATCAGGAAATAACAACAATCTGGATTTGTCTGAGGAGGAAGTCCACCAATTCAAGGCTGAGTCTGCCCAACATCATTAAGTTATGCAGAAACTAGTGTTTTGAAACCGTAAGAGTTTTAATCATTATTGGACTTCACAATTAAAATGCACATTTGTCATCCACAAAGAATCTGTCCTCACTCAAGTAGTGGAATAATGTTACATACAAGACTAGCAGCTAATAACTTATACTCAGCATTAAAGATTTTCAATTTAAAGAGACACAGCATCCTTGAGTCTTAGTTAAATCAATGAATGGTTGTGATTAATCACACAGGTAGGAGCATTTTTAAAGGTGGAAAATTACACATACTCAGGCTTGAAGGTGCCTGTTTCAGCTCTGTGCTCATAGAAATGAACAAAGTAACCCTTAGCTTTACATGGAACAATAAACCTAAAAATATTTTAAAAAACTAATGTTTTTCATATGTTTTGGATTTAACATATTCATCTACTTTCTAGGGGCGGCACGGTGGCACAGTGGTAGCGCTGCTGCCTCACAGTAAGGAGACCTGGGTTTGCTTCCCGGGTCCTCCGTGCATGGAGTTTGCATGTTCTCCCCATGTCGATCCTAAATTGTCCCTGATGTGTGTGTGTGCCCTGCGGTGGGCTGGCATCCTGCCCGGGGTTTGTTCCTGCCTTGCGCCCTGTGCTGGCTGGGATTGGCTCCAGCGGACCCCCATAACCCAGTGTTAGGGTATAGCGGGTTGGAAAATGACTGATCTATTTTCTATCTGGTAATTCAGTTCTACATTGGGTCACAATATTTGTAATATTATATTAGGGTGGTCATTTTCTTTTAATTAAATATGAATTTGATGATAATGCCCTCCTACATTTTTATCAGATCAGGGTCTCCTCATAATTGGTGTGTAGTAATTATGCTGATGCACCAAGAAAAAGTTGATGGTGTGTACTTTTGTTACGTATTATTGGAACATTCAGCTTCACATATAACTGCCAAAATCCATGAGTATGAAGTATGCCCAAGACATAAAATGAGATGGCTACATCTCTTACCTTCTATACAAAGCAGCATGTAGGCTGGGGAAAATGTGGAAATCGGCTAGAGTTGGCACAATTATTGGACTTCCCCCAATATTATATACAGCACCCTACATATGTGCCACATCATGATGCTTTCAAGCTACTGTTGTTCCACCAAGTGGTTCAGGATGTCTGGAACCAAGTTGTAGCAGCATAGCATGTAAGAACCAAGCCTTGATGGAACATAAGTTTATCTCATGCTCTTATTTGTGTCAAATTAAATTAGAAACAAATCTCTGTCGTAAATACAACTTACTCTATACTTTTGCTGTAATGGTTACTGGAATAGTCAGTAAGATTGGACTGAACACCATAAGGCTCATTATTTGGCTCACTGTTTGACCCTGACTGAGTTCTATATTTTTTTTACCTTTCTGTGGGTCTGATTAACCCACTAATCCATATCTTTTGATTTAGCTATGTGTTGTTATATAACATTGTTTTAAACAGAAAGAATATACAGGGAAAAGAAGATGATGATTTAGAACACCTTATCTTATCAGTCCTTATTTATGTAATATATTTAAAATAATGTTGAGTCATGAAGTGCCACAAAGTACAAAAACTAGGTAGAATGTTACATGTAGATAGTGCTTAGTGTAAGTAAATGCTTTTCAACATTTATGCAAAATTTACTCTTAGCCAGCTTCTACCTGTGCCCCCACATTCTTATTCAAGAACATAATTTAAAGTAAAACCTAAAAAAAAACTGACAACCACCTGAGCTACTGTATTTCTTACAAAATGTTAAATATTTCTGTCACATTTCCTCCCAATCCCATATTTTGTAAACGAAGAGACTCTACTTCTGCAATATTTTCTCATAACTCATACCCCACAGTGCTAGAATTAGCCTAGCAACTCTTCTCTTGATTTTCTCCAGCATCATTATTCAGCCTATATGAAGTATGACAAATGAAACAACACAGTTTAGTCCCAAAATCCCACCCACATACTTCTTAAACACCAGATAGTATAATGTCTTTTCCCAAATATGGAGACCATAAAAGAGATACAGTGTTCCAAACGCAGCCACATAAGTTCATTATAAAGTGAATTTCCCATTGGGATTAATAAAGTATCTATCTATCTATCTGTCTAAAGTGTAAGCATTAATACCCTTGTCTTACACTCCACACAATGTGATTTATAACCCAGCAGTTAGTCCAGCAGAATGCTCACCTCATTCATATACAGTGATACCTTGAGATACGAGTTTAATTCGTTCTGTGACCGACCTCATAAGTCAAAATGCTCGTAACTCAAATCAATTTTCCCCATTGAAATTAATTGAAACGAGAAAAATTCGTGCCAGCCTCCAAAAAACCACCCCAATTTTTTGTTAAATGTTTTCAACATAAGAAAAATGTATTTATAATGAACAAATATTGTATACAAACAAAATAAAACCTAATACATAAAAGAGAATCTAAAAAAATAAACAGATGTTGGCAAAGCTGATTAGTGTATTGTAATGTTTTTTTCTTTCACTTCACTTTTGCTTAACTTAATTTTCTTCTTCACTAGTTTTTTTCTTTTTGCCACGCTTTCGTCACTTTCATTCTCAAGGTATTTCAATAGATACCTGTCCAAGGAGCTTTGTTTAGTCCTCCCCTTTAGAATGTTTCTGAAATGAGTTAGGCAATTGTCATTAAATAGCGCCGCTGCACTGTCAGTTGCAACTGGTGTTTCTTTTCAATAAAGTCAAGTGTTAGACAAGTGTCATTAAATAGCGCCGCTGCACGAACAGTTGTAACTTTTTCAGGGTGTTTCTTTTCTTTAAAGTTCGAAACTTTTTCCCAATTGCAAACACTTCCTTTATCTCACTTTAAGAGACAACCTCCTCCAATACTGATCTCCTACAGAACTTCCGTATGTTGCTGCGTCTGTAGTTCTGTCAACTCCTCCGTCGTCAGTTCCTCGGATTGTGCGGCGACAAGCTCTTTGATGGCTCGTATTTCGAATTTTGGCTTGTAACTCAAGGCAAAAAATCGACCTAGTGACGGCTCGTATCTCAAAAAACTTGTACGTTGGGGCACTCGTATCTCAAGGTACCACTGTATGTCGATTTTTTTCAGCATCTGATCACTCTTATTTGTAACTATATTTAGTATTTTAGTTGGTACATTTACATTTTAAATATTTTTGCATCAAGCACAACATTTGTCTCATATCTGGCCAAATTTGGATTTTGCACATACCCACCTGTATGGATTTTGCTGACTCTTGCATTTCTGCTATTTCAGCTAATTTAGAGTCACCTAAAAATTTAATTAACAAAGGCCAGCCTTATCCACTGTTAAGTTTAAGCATACTGTGTACACTGTATCATAGATACCTTTCTCTTATAGATTTTTGAAAGTAAATGTAAATAATTGTTTAATCAAATTTTTATTATCATATTTTTGGATTATGCCTTTATCCAAGGCAATTTACAAGATAATGATAGAGTACAACTGTTTACATATACATTTTTTTACAACTGCACCACAAGCAAATAAAGTGACTCGCTCAGGGTCACACAATGAGTCAGAGGTGAAAACTGAACTGTCATCTTTGTGAGTTAAAATCCAACACCTTAGACATTACAACACAATGTCTGCATCAGTAAATTTCAATGTTGTCTTTAATAGTCACTTCCCATAACTTACCTGTGAAAAGAGATGGGGTAACATGGTTCACTTTTGTATTATTAGTAATTTTCTTCTCCTGCTGTCTTCTGGCATTTCTAATTTCCCTGTGAACTGTGATAGTTAAAAATTGTTATAGATTGTTGTAAAATTGCATTTTCTTCTGTAAAATTCTCCTACTCATCCAGAAGAAAGACTGTTTAGTTATCTTGTTGCTCCATTTTCTGGTATAACATTATCCTGTATTGTATGAAGCATTCCTCTAAATCTACATCCACTGCTCCTCGAACATTCTAATATCTAAAGGTTTAACATAATACAGTAACTGTAAAAATTTGGCAAAGCTATGTAGTCCAGTTTAGAGTTGCAAGCAGCCTCATATTTAAATCCTCTTATGTACTGGAACCACTGGGCTACCTTTTGATCTTACAAAAGCAGATCCACTTACAGTAAACTTTACCCAGTAATCTTTGACACAAAACTGCAGGATAGAGCTACACATGGGAATCATTATTACTAGGTAAAGTCCACATTATGAATGACACAAGCAGCTATGGAGGCTTACAGTTGTAAAGAATGTCCCATGGCATTTCTAGCCGAGTACCGTACAGTATGTAGCTCCATCTGGAGGGCAAATATCTATGGGGAGTGTAGATTGTGCTGCAGTGGGCATTCCAGAATGTTTCATACACACTCGATTGGTCAAAGGAATGTAAGCATTCCTGAAAGACAGTAGTCACACTTCCTGATTGAAGAATGCACAAAAAACAGGCCAGCATCAGTCCAGATTCACATAGGAATGGTAAGCAGATACAGTAATAATGAACACCATGAAAGGAGTTCCATATCTGCATACCCACAATCCAAGGAATGAGATGATTCTCCATGGAGGTTAGTACATGTCTGTAGTTAGTGGAAATCATAATACTGTAAGACACTTTTAGTGTTGGTCCTTTCAGTGTCACAGATCCTTCCTGTATATTTGTCTCCAGCATCGTCCCACACTGTTAACTATCTGACCACACAAAGAATAATTACGTGGCTGTATCACATTCACTCAGCTGTTTGTATGACTGATAACTGTATCACTGAGGCATGCTTGGCACACAAACTTACTCTTTGGCCCACTTGTCCATCCTATGCTATGCAAATTGGCCAAGTGCTTAATCAAAACTCTATGGAGGTTTTCTACCTGTGCAGACCACAATCTATACATGCCTCCCTGTCTCTATTGCATGTCAGCATATCTAGCACCTTACTAAACAAATTTAAACAGTTCCAGTGTGATCTGTAATGTAACTCCTCAGTGTAAGAAAATGAATTATTAGTTTGCAACTCTATATAAATAGAGGTGCCTAGTCCTGGAAGTGACCCAGCCTTAAAATCAGGAGTCTTTCACACTGGCATTTTAATACAGTTGACTAAAGAATATTCTGCTTGCCTGTGATAAATCTGGCCACAATTCAAACAAGTTAGAAACTGTATGCATTGTGTAACATATTGTTGTGTTGGGGGATGTAGGTATCTATTTTGAAAGTTGCTGCATTTTCTAAAAATGTATTTATTTAATTTATCAAAGGGGACAGATACCACATTTTTGTTTATTATGTGTTTTTGTTACAGTGAGTCATATACATAAATTATAATGATAATAGAATGTAATTACATGCACTAGTGGCATATATAAAATACACACTTTTAATAGCATTTTACTATATCATATATTTAAAAACAGAGCCTAAATATTTCTGGTGCCTGAAACAGCTTTCACAGACACTAGATTTAAACTTAAGTGATGTAAGAATTGCATAAATGTGTGTACTATCGTTAATTGATGGTTGCGGGTGATTTAGGGCTATTTGTAGTTCATATTTCTTAAGTTTAACATTTTTGAAAGAACAGTAGAAAATCTATGTTGAAGTTTCAAGTGAAAATTGTTGTTTGCAGCAAACCAGGGTGTGCAAAAGACCATTGTGGTGCTTTGTTAATAACTTGTGCCAGAGAAATATTGAATCATGATAATCTGCAGATAATGCAGCTGTGAGGTTTTCATGGTAGGTATGGTATGTGAATTTTTGCTCTCCTTGCTTGCATTTCATCCATTTACAGCTAAGCGATCATTTAGCCTACCTTGCATGACTTGAAGCAGCAGAAGAAATAATTTGGTGTTGGCAGAAGTTCATGCAATCAGCTGATGTGTCTGTGTGTTCCGTGGCATGTGCACAACTCTGCAGGAGTTTTAATAACTTCTAATGGGGATTTGTAATAGAGGGAATATACAAACTACAGTAATCCCTCGCTGTATCGCGCTTCGCCTTTCGCGGCTTCACTCTATCGCGGATTTTATATGTAAGCATATTTAAATATATATCGCGGATTTTTTGCTGGTTCACGGATTTCTGCGGACAATGGGTCTTTTAATTTTTTGTACATGCTTCCTCAGTTGGTTTGCCCAGTTGATTTCATACAAGGGACGCTATTGGCAGATGGCTGAGAAGCTACCCAACTTACTTTTCTCTCTTTCTCTCTTGCGCTGACTTTCTCTGATCCTGACGTAGGGGGATTGAGCAGGGGGGCTGTTCGCACACCTAGACGATACGGACGCTCGTCTAAAAATGCTGAAAGATTATCTTCACGTTGCTACCTTCTGTGCAGCTGCTTCGTGAAGCGACATGCTGCACGGTGCTTCGCATACTTAAAAGCACGAAGGGCACGTACTGATTTTCGATTGTTTGTTTTTCTCTGTCTCTCTCTCTCTCTGCTCCTGACGGAGGGGGTGTGAGCTGCCGCCTTCAACAGCTTTGTGCCGCGGTGCTTCGCATACTTAAAAGCCAAACAGCCCTATTGATTTGTTTGCTTTTCTCTATCTCCCTGACATTATCTGCTCCTGACGCGCACTGCTTTGAAGAGGAAGATATGTTTGCATTCTTTTAATTGTGAGACGGAACTGTCATCTCTGTCTTGTCATGGAGCACAGTTTGAACTTTTGAAAAAGAGACAAATGTTTGTTTGCAGTGTTTGAATAACGTTCCTGTCTCTCTACAACCTCCTGTGTTTCTGCGTAAATCTGTGACCCAAGCATGACAATATAAAAATAACCATATAAACATATGGTTTCTACTTCGCAGATTTTCTTATTTCGCGGGTGGCTCTGGAACGCAACCCCCGCTATGGAGGAGGGATTACTTTATACAACCTGATATAACCTCTCTGAAAGTAAATTTATTCATTATCTGAGGCTGCACAGTATGTTTCTCTGTTTAAGACAGAAAAAAATCAACGCTTTTAAAACTGGAGTTTATCAAATTTTAAAAATATATGCAGCATACTCCATTTAAGATGTCTCAACTAAAATTGAACATTACTGACAAATTACCTTAAAAAATAAGTGTGCCATGGTTGAAGAAAACTGGTCCACTAGGAACAGAGTTGTTTCATGCAGACAGACCAACATGATGAGAACAGTAGGTGCTTTTCACATTTTATGCAAATACACCTAGAAATGAGATGGGTAAGTGAAGTAGCTAGATGTTACGTTTATACAGGATTTACCTGTACATTCACCCATCTTCATACCTTTGGTGTGGCACCAACACTCCTCGGGGTACATACAAAGCATTTAAAATACTTCCTTACTATTGCTCCCTTTTAAAACTACTGCTTTTACTTTTACATGTGTTAATTAAGCCAAATTTCCCCCTGGAGACAAACAAATTAATTGTGATCTATCTATCTAAGAACTGTTTAGGCTAGAGGAACTGTATACATTTCCATATACTTTAACTTGTCATGTGTAAGATACTAATGCTGGATATAGTTTTTCCCATTCTGAAAAAAAAATCAAGATAGACCAGATATATCTTTCTCCTGTGTATTTTTTAATAACATCAACAATGCCTGTTCTCAATTTCCTATGAAATAGTTCTTGTCTAAATCAGGTTGCTAAAGACTCCACATGCTTAATATACAATAAATCCATGCACATTTTATCTTCAAAATACTTGCTCCCAACCCCTGTGTGAACAACAGAAGTAACTGGATATATGCTTCACTGTTGTGAAAAGATACAAACCTTAACTAGATTTTTAAATCAAAGTCACACTTCTGTGCAAAAGTGACCATACTCGAAACCCATAAAATAACATGTTAATGCATAACTGGGAAGATAAAACCTAACTGGAAAGAAATGATTCAAGTAGCCTAAGGACAAAATAACCAATTCCTTCATGGAACCCTCCATCAAGTACCAGGACATGGTTTCCCCTCAAGTCGAACGTAAGCACAACTGCCCTAATGCATCGACCTGTCCATCATTATCAATTCGGTTGAATCCCATTCTGAGTTACAGAGACCTGAGCTCATTTTGACAGTATCATGTTAAAGGTAGCAAATAACCTTGGAATCGGCCCCTGTGTCTGTTAAACTGACACATCACTCCCATCCAGCTTCGTCTTCACTGGCTCCCTGTGTCTTACAGAATTGAATATAAAATTCTACTAATAACCTACAAGGCCTTAAACGACCTTGCGCCAAACTACATTAGTGAACTTCTCCATCACTATGTGCCTGTCCGCTCACTAAGGTCCTCTGATTCTGGCAATCTTGTTGTACCCCACACTAATCTGCACTCCATGGGTGACAGGGCCTTCAGCGGTATAGCGCCCAGACTCTAGAATGACCTACCGAAATTAATCAGGTCAGCTGACTCCATGAATTCTTTTAAAAAACAACTCAAAACTCATCTGTTCAAGAAGGCTTTTAGCTCTACCTGACTTTATTGCCCTTCTTTCAGTTTACCTCTCTGTCAAGATGCTCATGTAACCTGCGTGTGTGTGTGTGTGTGCTAGACCATCAATTACAGTATATTGTTTGTTAGGCTTTTTTTTTTCTCTGAATATACTATCTTAATCTTCTTTATTTATCTGGTTTAGTACAATGCTATATACTGTATACCCTGCCGTTCTTTCTTAAACTCTGTGAAGTGCCTTGAGCATGGGAAAGGTGCTATATAAATAAAATGTATTATTATTATTATTACATTCATCTAATTATTCTAATGAAGGGCAATTGCTGAATGAATGCATATTTTTGACACTAGATAATTCAAATCTCTTATATTAACTAGTGCACTTCTGAATACTGTATCTCCTTTTTTGAAACAAACGCATGCTAGTACTGCAAATTCCTCTCTGAGACTAACAAAGTATACCAAATCAAAAAAAAAATCAAATTGAAATTGGGAAAGTGTAATATCGAAGGCACTCATTAACGTAAATGTGCAGTATTCTTTCTTTTATTACTACATTTCTTCCTTTGCTGTATGCAGTGACCACCATTCCAGCTCAATGGCCTAGTGCCCACTGCCTAGAATATGCTGGTACTATTCAACAGGAGTCATCTTGCTTGTTTGCCCAGAGCTTGTTATTTTTACACTAAATTATGTTAACCAAATAATTAAATTATTCTCGCACACGACTGTTACACTCTTTGATTTTTGGTATTTATCTTTTTTTTTGGTGTGTATGAGTGCCCTTCTGTTTACATTGGTCACTTGTCTATATGTGATTCTTACCTTGAGCCATGCTGTCCAGCCATGCATGACAACTTAAATCACTGCGTTAGGATGGATGGTGTTCAGGGCTTCTGAAGCTTTAAAGAAAACATCTCACACCATCTCACCATGTGGTTTCAGTTCATTTGGTTGCAATTATTATGGGACAACAGGCGGAAACAAGGCATCCGAGGAAATTGCAGCTAAAGGTGGCGCCTGGTCACCTCGACGTGCTAAAATTGCTCTGGTCTGACACCGTTGTAAATCTTGATACGGCCTTCTCTCGTTATTTCCACAACCACCTCCATATTAAAAATATTAGTTGTAGAATCCTCGAAATCCTGTGTCAACGATGCTTGAGCTGTCACGGTATCCGAAAGTAAATACGCTGAGCACCTCGAGTTCACCTCTCCGCCGGAAATCAGAATCTCTCGCGAGACAAGGCTTGCAGGCACTACTCTCCCGCCTGTTTTTTTTGCGCTAACCTTGGTACTGCAGAGATGGCGACGGACATGCTGCAGGTATGTCGGTACTGTGTCTTTTTCATCGTATTTTTAAGCAGCATTCTTTGCAAAGTGTAAGGCGCATTATTTTGTTAAGGGGCTAACTCAGCGAAGGTTGATTGCCAGAATTCTGTTGTTTTTCACGTTAGAGCCGCTGCTTTTAGTAGCTATGCACGATATGATTGTAGTGCCAAGTAATCCTTTTATTTTGTTGCTGTTTTTAATACTCATGTCAAGTATTTATCATTTAAGTGCACAGTGTCCTTTGCTACATTCTGGTGGTTTTTGTTCTCCATGGGTAGTGCTGTTTTCATTTTAAAGAAATCGAAATATTAGATTAGTTGGCTCTTTAAAATGACTCTGTTGTGAGTGTACAGCAGGCATGTGCGTTATAATGTACCAAGCATTTATGTAAGTTACATGGTGATTTTTAAGTGTTATTTTTTTAGTTTGCTTTTGAATTTTTTTATCATCATGATTTTCATTCTGATTTCCCATATGATATGGTAATTAATTAATTACACAGGTCTGCAAAATTAAATGAATTAAAATTGGCATAATATTGAAGTTATTTTTATTTGCATTCATGAACACAACAAAAATATAATTAGAATGTTTCCGTCACATCACATTTAAGTACAACACTGAAAAGAAATTGAATAAAAATGTAACAAATTACACTGTTTATTCATCTATGCAATATTGTTCTAAATCAATTTAACATGACAAATATTTCTGATATTTTAAACATATATGTAAAGAAAGCAATAATACATATTCATTAACATACATACACTCACCAGCCACTTTATTAGGTACACCTTGCTAGTACTGGGTAGGGCACCGTTTTGCCTTCAGAACTGCTGTAATTCTTTGTGGCATAGATTCAACAAGGTGCTTAAAACTTTCCTCAGGGATTTTGGACCATATTGACATGATAGAATCACACAGTTGCTACCAATTTGTCTGCTGTACATCCAATAGTGTGAATGTCCCAGTCCACCACATCCCAAAAGTGCTCTACTGGATTGAGATCTGGTAATTGTTTGAGTACAGTGAACTCATTGTGTCATGTTCAAGAAAGAAGTTTGAGATGATTTCAGCTTTGTGACATGGCACGTTATCCTGCTGTAAGTAGCGATGAGAAGATGGGTACACTGCGGTCATAAAAGGATGGACATGGTCAGCAACAATACTTGGGTAAGCTGTGGCATTTAAATGATTATTATTGGTACTAAGGGCCCCAAAGTTTGCCAAGGAAATATCCCCCACACCATTATACCATCACCACCACCGCCTACCTGAACTGTTGATACAAGGCAGGATGAATCCATGCTTTCATGTTGTTGATGCCAAATTCTGACCTTACCATATGCAGCAGAAATCGAGACTCATCAGACCAGACAATGTTTTTCAAATCTTCTGTTGTCCAATTTTAGTGAGCCCCTGCAAATTGTAGCCTCAGTTGCCTGTTCTTACTTGACAGGAGTGGCACTGCTATGGTCTCCTGTTGCTGTAGCCCATCTGCTTCAAGGCTCAACATGTTGTGCATTCAGAGATGCTCTTTTGCATACATTGGTTGTAACGAGCGGCTATAGTTGAGTTACTGTTACCTTTCTATCAGCTCGATCTATGACCTCTGGCATCAACAAGGCATTTTTGCTCAGAAAACTGCCACTCACTGGATATTTTCCCTTTTTCGGGCCATTCTCTGTAAACCCTAGTGATGGTTGTGCTTGAAATACCCAGTAGATCAGCAGTTTCTGAAATACGCAGACCAGCCCATCTGGCACCAACAGCCTTGCCTTGTTCAGAGTCACTTAAATCACCTTTCTTTTCCATTCTGATGTTTGGTTTGAACTTCAGCAGGTTGTCTTGACAGTGTCTACTACATGACTAAATACATTGAGTTGCTGCCCTGTGATTGGCTGATTAGATGTTTGCGTTAACAAACAGTTGAACAAGTGTACCTAATAAAGTGGCCAGTGAGTGTATAACGTCTTGAGTTTTTGTCAGTTATTAGTTTTTTTTGATCCAAAACTTCGTTTGGCAGCCTGTCGTTTGTATGCTTTTGCTGGTGCATCGTTATGAATCATCCAGCAGAAGTCTTCATTATACTAACATACCAATCTCCCTGGTACCTTTTTTCACACGTCCATGATATCCTCACAGAATCTTTTACCCTGCTGTTCTGTCATTGCTCCTAGATTTTCAGGGAAAAAATCCAATTGTGAATCCAAAAAGTGAACTTTGGAACTCATGTTGCAACCAAATTCCATAAATTTAACTAATACATTTTCAGAATTTCTTTATAATTTGGATCTTTATTGTTACCCAAAAACTTTGAAAATAATTATTTGAATGCTATTTAAGCCTCATTACAGGTCGGTTGTCACGTCAACAAATTCTGCATCAGAAATAATTTTTTTAAATCAGGTCCAGCAAAAAATGCCCTCTTTCGATTTAGCCTCAGAGAAACCTGGAAACTTTTTGCACAAATCCTTAAAAAAGGCTCCATCTCTTGATAGGGCTTTGCAAACTACTTCTTTAAACCAAGTACGTTGCATGGATCCACCAGGCTATGTCTGATGATGCTTTTGGCACCAAAGTGTAGCTTTTTTCTAGCTGTACAACTCAATGTCAGTTCTTGGCTCTGCTGTCCAACTAACAGAGAAAACCTGGAAAGTTTGTATGCCTTGGCTGCTGACCCAGTAAGTCACACAGAATGTGGTGAAGAAAAATAATTTTTATTTTTGAATTAACACTCAGAAATATTTAAAAATCACATGAAATAATAAAATCAATATTGCTAATGTACCAAGGAGTTTTGCCCCCTGCTTGCTTCGCTCGCCAACCCCCGTTTTTGTTTTTCCGGATACACACTTTTAAGATTTTTTTTTCTTTGAATTGTTGCTGTTTCATTAGTTTCACTTTTATTTCAGAACTCCTGTAAAAACAATATTTGGAATCTTTTAGTCCCAATATGCTGAATCTTTTTAATGAGGTGTATGAGACATGTGTTTAATGACTTTGTACCATAATTCAGGATAGGTTTCTCTGTTTGGAATTTCAGCACAGACAAAACGATCTACATCATCAGCAGTTAATAATTTTTTTTGCAAAGTAACCAATAAATGCATGTGAGGTAAAGTCCGTTTTTGAAATTCTTTGACTTAAACTTCAAAGCCTTACAATATTTATATACTTCTGACATATCACCTATATCCATATATTCGATCTCTATTCACCTTTTCATTATTTGTCAGAGTAATAATTTCTCTGTTTACTTTCTTTTTTTTGACACTGTCATTTTTTCTGCTTTCATATTCTGCATCTTGCTCTGCATGTGTTTCACGCCTACTTTTTTATTTTTTTTTTGTGGGCCTTTCGAATTCCACTGCTTTCATAATCTCTCACCTGTTCTGCATGTGTATAGCGCCAACGTTTGTGAACGTCTTTATAAAGTTCTACTTTGTCTTTTACTCTCTGTCTTTTAATTCTAAGCCGGATTGGATGTGCTTTTTTTTTCAATTCCACATGTTCCGGGCTGATAATTACTTTCCTTATTTTCTGAATTTGCACCTAGATTATGTTTTTCTTTTTTTTTCTCTCCAACTTTTTGAGTCTCTTTTCTCCGTGCTGCTTTCTTCTTCGCTTAGTCATCTATGTTTCATTTATAACGTATTGTCCTTATACGCTTTATATGCACTGAGAGCCCTGGATCTGTGTGTACTCAAGGCCTCCTTTACATGACTGAGTGTTTTGCTGCCTCTGGGCTTATTTGATATTGGTTGTAAGTGGGGCGTGTCTTGCAAGAATCTCATGTTCTATATCCCCGCGAGATGGTCCTGGGTCAATCTCTTGGCACAAAGTCTCATGGTTTAAGGTCCCCGCGAGACGCTCTGTGGCCAATGTCTTTCATCTCGCGGTTTCTTTTAAGTGTCTTCCGTGATCTTAATGTGAAGATCATGTCTCGACAGCCTAGTGTTTCTCTCCAGGATTTTTTTTTATAATAGATATCTGCATTATTTGCTATCAGTTACTGATGAGCATCTTAGTGGGTGTAACGCTGAAGTAGTTGCATACTTTCAGCATTCGGTGTTATTTGCCCGGGTGTCTGCTCTGCTTGTTGCTGTCATTTTTAGGATACAATTAAGGGAGCAAACTACAAAGAAAAAATGTAAAGTAATAGGAAAATGACAAAAGATAATTAAGCATTTAAAGCTATAGGAAAAATACTAATCTCTAAATGTCTTACAAGTGTAAAAATCACACTGCTCTGCTTTTCTGAATGCAAAACAAAGGCAAAAGAAAGAAAACACCAACACCAGCTATTGAAATAAGATTAGTTAGAAGTAGAATAACTCTCTGAGTTTGTAAGTAGTTGGATCAAAACCTGCAGCCACATGGAGACCCAGAATGGAATTTGAGAACCACTGCCTTAAATTAAGAGCATTAAAGAATTTTATACAGATTTATGCTGTGATATATGTTGCTCACATTGTTATTAATTGAATTATAAAAAAATTACATGCTCAAAACTTGTGGTTCAGGGCATTTGTTGTTTTGTTTTGTTCAAAAGTAAGCATTGCACAAAACTGCAGCCAAGAACACTCGTTATGACAGAAGAATAGAAAATGGCCATGATAATCCGAGGGTTTTGTTCTCTGTAGTTAATAAACTACTTCAGTCTACATATAGCTCAATTACCTCCTCTACTGAAGTCTGTGAAAAATTCCTCTACTTTTTCCATAATAAAATGAAAGATCTAAGTAATTCAACTAACATATATCCATCATCCTTTTATATCTTTCCCTGTCTTCCCACTCCATCCAGCTGTTTTTCTAAATTTTTACCAGTCACATATGCATTTGTTAATAACCTGCTTTGTAAGATGTGGCCAACTACTTGTGTACTGGACCCCATTCCCACCACACTTCTTAAATCCTGTTTTCATGCCATTATCCCAACTGTTATGGCAGTAATAAGTACATACCTTGGCATTGGCTCTGTGCCAGCCACTTTTACAATTGCTTCTGTAACCCCAATGTTATAAAAGTCTGGCCTTGATGCTGACAGTCTTAACAATTTTCGGCCAATCTCTCAATTACCTTTTCTGTCAAAAGTTCTTGAGTGTGTTGTAGCCTCCCAAATCACCAATTACTTAATGTCTAATAATTTAATAGAACCCTTTCAGTCTGGTTTTGGAGCGGAACTGTTCTGCTTCAGGTAAGTAATGATTTGCTTATGACAGCAGATTCTGGACAAACTAGCATATTAATTCTATTAGACCTCAGTGCAGCATTTGACACCGTCAGACATGACATTCTACTGTCCAGAATGGAGAGGATTCTGGGCATCTGTGGCATTGCCCTCCAGTGGTTCTAGTCCTATCTGACTGATAGGCAAGAGTTTATTTTTCTTGGCAACAGCCAATCCAGCTCAGTGCCAATCACACAAGGAGTTCCTTAGGGCTCTGTCCTCTGCCCTCTGCTCATCTGTATCTACATGCTTCCACTTGGTCATATTATTCATAGCTATAGACTGGGTTATCATTTATATGTAGATGATTCTCAACTCTATTTCACTGTTAAAAGAAAAACTTTTTCTGAGCATTCACAGCTCACACCTGTACTCAGTGAAATTAAAACCTGGAAGGAGCAGAAGTCTTTAAAATTAAACTGCAACAAAACTGTAGTCCTGCAAATTGGCACTAAAGCGCAACTTAAGAAAATGAGCTTTTTTTCGATGACTCTTGAAGGTGATCTCATCAGACCTTTTAATGCAAGGAATCTTGGTGTCATTTTTCATTCCTCCTTTTCTCATTCCACCCACATAAATCACATTAAGAAGCTTTCTTATTTCCACCTCCGTAACACATCCAGTGTTCTCTTATTCTTTGAACCCGGGTCTCCTAACTGCGAGGCATTGAAATGGATTAATATTAATAAAGCAGAATCAAATTATTAGTGTATCAATCTCTTTATCCTTATTGCTCTTTTTAAATTAATGTCATGAGCCTTTCATATGAATTAGTTATCATTTATGAAAAAGTTACCTTCTTAGGTATAGTGTGCCCTCTATACTGTACGTGTTCCCTGATTCCAAAGAGTAGTAGACAGGGATACTAGCCTGAATGAGAGGGAGAGAGAGAGAGACATGTGATTGTGATGATGCGGGTTCTGCTCCATGCTTCCATCTTGCTTCTGGGAGTCCTTGAACCCGTCACCATTGGTAATGTCACCGATGAGTTCAGCAGTGAGGCACAACAACTGGAGCAAGGGGATGATGTAAAAAGTGCAAAGTACTTTTATTAAAAACAATAAATCAAAACAGTGTCCAAATAAATAGTGCAGTGTCTTTCAAATCCTTAAATCTTCAATAAGTAAATAATCCAATAAAATAGTTGTGAAGTGGAGGTTAAAACAATAAATAAATCCTTTAAAATGAGGTTAAAACAATGCTGGAAGCAGTCCTTTAAAAACACAAAGCCCGGTGTCTTCTTTTACCTGTCCCTTCCTGCAGCTGACCTTCTCTCCGCTCATCTGGTCTGGAGGCTTCCTGATCCCTGGCTTCGGTTTAGCACTCTCCAGACCGAGACTTAGGTTTTTCCCCAACGATCAGGACGCTGACGTCTGGGAATCCACCACCCAAGCCTCCCGACTCCAGCTGTCTTCCATGGCGAGCCATCCTTGTTGCTGATCACTCCCGCTCTTCACAATGCTCAGTGGGAGCGACCACTACCAACTGCCCTCGGTGTTGGCCAAACAGCTCAACTGTCCAGCTGCCTGCGAGCCTGTGCTTGCTCTCTCTCTCTCGCTCGCTCTCTCACACACACCGGCTTTCTCTCCACACTGCTTCCTGCTTTCTCACTCCTGCAATCTCCTTTTCTTTTACTTTTTGTCATTCTTCACTACTGCCCGCCTCGCGCTTCTATATATTACGGGGATGTGGATCAGCTGTGGCAATCAACAGCTCCCGGCTGTGTACGACTCCTCACCTGTGCACTTACGTGAGAATCGCCCGCATCAACGAATCACCCCGGGAACCGATCCACCACACTTACCACGCCCCCCTCTTTAAGCCGCAAGTGCGTAGATTATTTATTTAAAACTAGCCCTTTTGACATGAGCTGTGGACCCGCTATACCATAGTGATATGGATGGAGGTTTGTCGTGTCCCCCCAGGATACAGGGAATCCAACAATTCCTATAGGTGACTAACCTGCTGTCTAAAAAGAGAGTGAGTCCAGGGAGGGAAAGAAAGAGTTTAACAGTACATTGTGGCCGCTAGAACATAAACACTTAGGATCATGTACAACCATCTCCCCCTCTCTGTCTAAGAGAACAGGCAATTTTCTTATGGGATACACAGCCCTTTAAGGTCACTAAAGCCTCAAGGAGTCTAATTTGTCACTGGATTCTTGGGCTGGGACAGAGGGAAAACTTACTGAGTTTGGAGGAGTGGTCCACCTTGTGGGAGAAAGACAGAGGCCAGGGTTGAGACAGGAGGTGAAAAGGAAGTGGATATTGAAGTGAAGAGATGAGAAAGAGGACAGGCTACTCCACCTGTCAGACAATCATTGGGGCAGGCCCAGAGATGTTCTCAGGACTGATATCTTTGCAGTTTGTTTGTACTTTGGGTCCTTTATATATTAATCTCTGTCTTGTCACATTTTGTTATCAAAAATGTAATTTTTGTTTATCTAATTGTCTCCTGGGTGTTGATAAGTGTGTTGGGAGCTGTTTTGAGAGCCTTCACATACTCTTTAGATTTGATTGTTATGCAGATGATACCCTTTAATTTTCTCATTTGCATTATTAACTAATTTACTGAGGTTAAACTGTGAATGAATTAATGTGATTTTTCCTTAAATTCAGTAAAAATAATAATTCTTTTAAGATAACAAATTCATGTGTGGCAAGTCAGAAAACACAATATGCCTTGCTGTAGTTAAAATATGACAACAAGGGAGCATAGATAGAAGACAGTTTAGGATAAAGTAGGGAAATTCTTCTTCACACAGAGGACTTTAAATATTTGGATCAAGTAACCAAGCAAAGAAGCTATAAAAAGCAATTCTGAGACTGTCAGACCTTGACTCAAGATTTTGAAAGCATTAAATGAACAGAAAGTGATGATCTATGTAACACTGAATGGCATGTTCTTGTTAAAAATATTTATCTTCTACACCAACTTGAATGTTTTTTACTGAAACTAACCAATTGGGCCTTTATCACTGCTTGTATTCATTGCTTTTAGTAAGTTTGAGAACTATGATTTCTTAATATACCATAGGTGAGTGTAGTATTGTGAATCTAAAACCTACACTGATCTCTAGGCACAGTTTATTTGGACCCATGGCCTTTGCCCACATACCTAAAAATTCCAAATTAAACAAATTAAAATCTTGCTGAAATTCTTAGATGCTATTCTTGAGGAAATCTTGGAATTGTTTGGTATTGTTCCGGTCATGGAGATCGGTTGTAGATTTTATCCTTTCATAGTCTATTAACAGTTTTGTCAGTCTTTCCCAGTTTATATGCTTGTAACAAAACAATCATCTTTACATTTACAAAAATTGTAATCTTAATCTTCCCGCTGTGCTATACTGTTATTGTGTCTATGGCAGTTTTAAATCTACACCAGCTGTGCAGTGACATAGAAAAAAAATTGACAAGATGACACACCATGTTATTAAACTAGATGCTTTATTATTCTTATAGTTTAATCTTCTCATCACTTCCAGCTGCAAATACTGTGTAATAAACTACAGAAATCAAACAGCTGAATATTTCATTCGACTTGCACCCACTTGCTCATACTGTTAGTTAAAAACACAAAACCTTTTCAAGCAGATCTCTCCTTAAGTTGTCATTGTGTCAGAGAGACAGAAGAGAGGCTTTTGAACTTGTGGTAGTGAGTTGAACTGGGAGGGAGTTAATATTTGATTCAGTTACTTTGTTTGACATCAGCTTTTCATAAAAAATATTTTTTTTCTCCTAGGGACATATGATTAACATAAATGTTATCATCCCCTTTTGTTATTCTGGCTGCAAGACCTGTATGCTAGTAAAATCAGAAGCAGAAAAAAGTACCACCACCACTACCACCACCACCAGTCTAGGATCACTGAGGATTTATTTCCCTCTGAATTTGTCCTGCAGAAAAACATTTTAAAAGGATGTCTTTAGTAGACTGGTGTATCAACCCATTCATGCCTGTTGTTGCCATATTGGTCTTCTCTCATGGCAGAAACAAGTATTGATAACAGGGATATATATGGTGTTGAGAGACATGAGGGTAAGGTGGTTTGTACTTCTGCCTTACAGTTACAGCTTCCTGGCTTTGATTCTGGGCCATGATCCTGTCTTTGTTGACCTAGTATGTTGTGCTCATTTTGCCACAGGTTTTCTTTATGTTTTCTGGCTTCTTGTACATCCCAGATTTTTGCAGGTTACACTTAGTATATGGATGAATGCTTAGGGGTGCATGTGAAACTGCAATGATTATTGTGAGGTCCCCGCATTAATGAGTTATGGAGGCATCATTTGGTTACAACTTTTCTTTTCCATATAGGGAAGTATCATCCACCAGTAACCACTTTGACCCTGTTTGCCCATCAACTTATGTATTAGTTTTTTCTACTCCAGTCAGAACAGAAAGTTCATTGAAAGTGTCATTGTTAACTTAATTGGTGTCCATTGATTATTCATTGATTGATAGCTAGTATGTGGAAACTTGCTCAATGTGATGCATAAATTGTTTTTTTCTGTCTGCTCTACGTGAAAGGCCAAGCTTAGGCAAGTATTAGCTTCTATAGCGGTGCCTGCTGGCTTCACATTTTCAGTATCTTGTTCTGCAGATCTCTTGTGTATATTCAGAAGTTCTCTAAGCTCTTTGCTAATTTTGAAAATTGTGCATAGAGGTAATACTAGCTAATGTCTTCAGCTAATTATCCAGGATGGTAGTAATTCCTGCACTTTTGTCATTTTAATTCCAGAACTCGAAGGGAGTTTCAGTAAAACATTAGCATGAGTTCCTTGTTGCGCCTTCTGCTGAATCCTGCTGTCCAGGACTTGATTGATATTACTGAATTGCCTGCAAAGCTTCATTAAGTAGAGCCTTTCTGAGTCAGCCCATATACTTAGATTTATAATCCAGAAGGGCCTCCTTATTGTGGCAGTGCCCTGGACACAGAATTTAAATGGTTTCTGAGAGGACCATCACTGTACAACAATTTTTTTGAAAAGTCTTGCTTCCTGAAAAGGTTTTGCTGATTGTGACAGGCACCTAAGGGGTATTCACAAATATAGTTTTGGTTTTACTGCATCACGTAGGAACTCTGAGAAATAGACATTTATATGTTTACTGACAATAACGTATTTAGTCATGTTTATGTTTCGCATAAGCTATTAAATTCAACAGAATTAAAAGTGTTTTGCTCCTGATTTTCTTTTGTATTCAATGTCTGGTGCATCACGTTGCAGTGTCCCAACAGTAGTTAGCAAGCATTGATGGATTCCAGTTGCCCTGGTATCGTTTCTCCATCGTAGCAATGTCCTGGTGAAACCTTTCACCGTGTTCGTCACTGACAGCACCGAGATTTGAGGGGAAGAAGTCCAAGTGTGAGTGGAGGAAATGAATCTTGAGTGACATGTTGCACTTCATTGTCTTGTATGCTTTGAGAAGTTTGTCTACCAGCTGAATGTAGTTTGGGGCTCTGTAATTGGCCAGAAAATTGTCAACAACGTCTTTGAAGGCTTTCCAGGCAATTTTTTCTGGCCCAACTAACAGATCTTCAAACTGCTTTTCACTCATAACATGTCTGATCTGTAGGGCCAACAAAAATGCTCTCTTTGATCTTGGCATCAGTTATTCTTGGGAACATCTGTCTTAAATAATGAAAACCTTCACCTTCCTTGTTCAGTGCTTTCACAAAATTCTTCATGAGTCCCAGTCCATATTCTCATACGTTTCTTTCATGTGTGCTGCATGGCCAACAGGTACTGAAGGATAAAAGTTGCCATTGTGTAGCAGAACAACTTTCAGGCTTAACATTGATGAATCAATGAAGAAACGCCACTCTTCCAGGTTGTGATCACAACCCAAAGCTGAGAACAATCCTTCAATGTCACAAGAGAAACAGAGACTGTCGACTTGTGCAAAAAATTTGGTCATATCACGATGTTGGCCTCGAAACACAGAGATTTTTGTACCTGGTGACAGCAAACACTATTCCTGCAGTCTCAAACCCAGCAGCTTGGCTTTTGCTTTTTACAGACCCAAATCTCTGACCAAATCGTTCAATTCGGACTGTGTTATCAGATGTGGATCGCCTGATGAGCACGGTTCAAAATCCGGGTCAATGTCATTGTCAGTACCCTGCATTGCAGTTTCTTCATCTGGTTCGTCTAAGGTCCAATCCTCTGGTGGTTTCGGAATTGGAAGACTGTCGTCATGTGGCATGGGTCTTATTGCTGAAGGCAGATTAGGATATTCAGTTGACTTCTTTTTTTTGGCAGAGAAACCAGACACATTAGTCAAACAGAAGTAACAGTCCATCACATGGTCTTTCTGATCTCTCCATATCACCGGAACAGCAAACGGCATCGTCTTTCGAGTGCCTCTGAGCCAGGCTCTCAGACTGACAGCACATGTCGCACAGCAAATGTGAGGCGCCCATTCCTTGTCTTGATCACCAATTTTGCAGCCGAAATACAGATGATAAGCTTTCTTCACAAGAGCAGCCATCCAACGTCTCTGAGGCGCAAGTGTATATTAAGTGTATATTACAGATATACCAGAATGAATCGTGGCTGTTACAACATTGACGAGACATATCGCCTGACATCAAATGAGCAGGATCGTTGTATGCAAGCCACCTTTATAGCATGCTGAGACAGCATCAAGCTCGTTCAGACCTGCCCAGGCATGCCCAGGATGTCAACTTCCACAGAACAGCTTCCATCCTGGCCTGATTCCATGCCTGGACATGCCCAGGCTGCACAAACCGTTGTTGATAAGTCACTTACAGGAGCGAAAACGTTTGGATACAAATATAAGAAAAAAATCATGACAAAACTGAAGATGTCTCTGAAACGGTACGTGATGGGTAAATTTTGATGTGATATTTGTGATCAGCACCCAAAAATCTATAAGAAACATCCAACAGTGTTCAAGAAGCAAAAACTTTGTTGTGCAGTGAAATCAATAAAGGAAGATGCTGTTAGAAGTTCACTCTGAACTCCTCCCTCCCTTGTTTACCTTTTTGCATAAAATAGTTCAGTCAGTGCCGGTGAATTCTCTAATGGAATCATTTAGACACCTTTAGCTGGCAGAACTCAAGTAATTCTTATTTTGTTTACTAAACATATCTCCATAGCCTCATTTCCATGCCATAAAGTGTCATTTTGTCCCGTCACCATTAATATTAAGGGCACTGTTTTAGATTATGGTTAGAAGGTAGTATTATATAATGAAGGTGTGAGATGGTTGTTTCCATGAATCGCAAAGTTGCGCTCCGTTGTTTCAGATGGGCTGCCATGTCTTGTCCATAGACTGGATATGTTCCTTGGCTTTCAGGCGCAATGAGGCTATACTGGAGCTCCTCTGGTCCACATCCTCCAGTGGGTACTTTTCTGTGTAAGTTGCTGCACACTGATAGGGTGGAGGGGCAGACATGGGTTGCATACTTTGTGCCATAGCAGGAGGGCTGTTCAGGAAGGAGTGGCTGGGATAGGCAGGCTGCAGCCCTTGAGCTGGCCCCATGAAACCAGGTATGCTGTGCACTGAAGTGGCACTTGACAGTGGTGTGGTGAGCCAGGGATCCAGGGGCAAGGAGTTGGTGATCGGGCCCACATTGGCAGGCATTGGTGTTCGGTTGAAAGACAGCATAGGGGAATCATGAAGCTTCATGGTACTGGCATCCATCTTTTCCTGCCGACGCCACTTGGCCCTCCGATTCTGAAACCATACCTAAAGTAACAAGAGGAGGAGAAGCAAAACAGGATCACTTTGTAATTGCTTTATTTACTGAGCATCCCTACTCTAAGGGCAGAGCCTTATTAGAGCTAATTACAGAATCTCTGAAGCATACTTTTGAATAGAACAGGTAATTTTGAGCTTTCAGTGGTAAGGGAAAAGTCTTAACCTGAAACATTACTGAAGAGATGCATATGAAAATCTACTGCTTCTTTACTATACAAACTGACAAAATAAGTTCAAAGGACTTATTTTATGAGCAAACCAGGTCTGTAACAAGCATATGCCTGGGTTGGGGTCTTATTGACTTCTATTAACCAACTGACTTCAGACCACCTGGCATCTGTTAGCTGGAGGAATAAGAAGAATGGAGAAAAAGTGAAATTTTCTTAGGCAAAAGAAATTGCTTATGACTGACCTGCACACGAACTTCTGGGAGGTTGACTTTCATGGCAAGTTCCTCACGGCTATACACATCCGGGTAATGCGATTTTTCAAAAGCACGTTCCAGTTCATGCAGTTGATACGTGGTGAAGGTGGTTCGATTGCGCCTGTGTTTCTTTTTTGGCTGCTCATCCTCTAGTAGATCAGGTGATTTGGAGTCATTCTCAACATTCTTCCTTAGGTCCGTTAGATCGCTGTCACACTTGTTAGAGAACAGGCTAGAGTCTTAGGGATAAGGGACAAAATATAAGCCAATATCAGTGCAAGCAGCAATTTGAGTCTTAACATCAAACTCTGAGCTCAGTGATTTTAAGATGATCTGATTAAACTGAGATTTTTGCCTTGCAAAATATACTATCTAATTTGATGAGTTAGTGGGAGGTGAAGAGGAGACATTTAGGCAGTTCTACAGATTGCCTTTTCCTATGACACCAGCAAAACAATCTCTGTGATCTTGAGAGACTGACTTCAGGTGCTTGTGCTCACATTGTAGAAATATATTCAGTGGTGGTGTGCCCCTAGAAAAAAACACTATAAAAAATTCAGTGTGCTATAAAATGAAGTTTGTTCAATTGTTAATTTGTATTAGTATAAAGTCTGATCTTTTACGGTGAATTAAATACTGTAAAGGTTGCTCAAGCTAAACTCTGTTTAATTTACCATTTTAGAATTGTTTCAGGCATATAACTGCATTTTATATTGCTAGAAGCTTAACGACAGAAGTCAGAAGATGGCTGTTTTACTGTCTCTCACTGCCATCTGACCTTGTCATTGGACTCATCTTTATAGACTTAAAAACAGTTCTATATATAAGGTCTCTATGTCTGTATTAATTATATATCTGTCTTATGTAAGTGTGTATTATTTATTTCTTGCATGTTATGTAATCATTATTATTCTTATCTAAGTTTAATTTGCTTTTTAATTATTTTGGACATGCTGTAAAGCACTTTGAGCTACACACGTAGTGTATGAAGGTGTGCTATAAAAAATGTTGTTAAGAAAAGTTTGATTGGCAAGACTAGATTTGTTGGATTTTTGAATTAACCAGCTGCAGATTTTGCAGACATCCTGGGGTTACCAGCGTTCCATTATGGTTTATTAAAGCTCACTGAGGTTGGTTACTGTGAAGCGCTGGATGTGGACCAGCTGGTTTGGAAAGAATTTGGCCCCCAGGACAACTGTTTCAAAAAACATGGTGTGCCGCATAGACTATGACAATAAGAACAAGCTGTAGAACAGAGATTGTGCTGCCCAAAAAGGCAGCATTCATAGGTTGCTTTATTTCTGCTGTTCCAATGCTTACAAATGGAGACAAATAGATTCAAATAAAAGATCAATCAGCTCAGCCACTCTGTCCAGGCAGTGCCACACACCAACTGTCAGAGCAAAGTGCAGAAACGTGAAACACAAGTATCCATGGTTTAAATTGAGTCGATATGTCAAGAAATCACAGTTCATGATTGTGTGTAATTATTGCCAACAGTGCTTAAATTTAATTTTTTTTCTCAGGTCTGGCAGAACTTAATTTTGGGGATTGCTGAATTACATTTGGTATTAGGCAGGGACCTGCTTTTATTTTTGGTAAGAGAGATTGGATTTAACTTCATGCAGATTTTCCTTAGGGACAGCATTTATTATTTTATAAAACTTTTTGACACACTTATGGCATTTGGACAAGCTTTGCCTTTGGTATATAATTTGATCTGAATAGAGGTTACAAAAGGGGAGTATTTGGCCTTCTCAGATGTTCTTTATTATAGAAACATGGATGATGCAACAAAATAAGCACTACAAATGTCATAGTATGACCCTTTTTAGTATGTGGGTTAGGTTGGATTAGTACAGGTCAACTAAGGAGGAAACACTTAGGGGCAGTGGACTAACTGAATGTGATTTAAGGTCTTTGCTTAGAGCAAATTGGACATCACAACATGTTTGACTGTCAAGATGGAAACAACTAGTTTCAAACACACTCTTCGCTTGTCTCATAATATTGCCCAAATGAACTCGTGTGAACACAGAGGCACATTTTTATTTTGAGTGAAACTTTGACATGTTTTGAAAATATTGTAGTTTATCAGAGGGCACTATAATGTATCAAGGGATGGAGAGAGAGTACATGTAGAACATGCCTTAGGTGATTACATGAAGACCTGCTGGTGCTGCAGAGACTCTCATTATTTAGTAGAAATGCATTAATTGGGATCCCCATCTTTTATATCTCTTATTGTTTCAGATTGAGGTGGGTAAAAGAAAAATAGACATTAAAAATATTTTTAAGAAAGTATGCCTAACTCAATTTTAACCAGTAGTAGCTTCTGCAATTTTACACCCTCTGTACTGCTTTTCTTCTCTCACAATCATATTTGTTTGCTTTCATCAACTTTAGATCATCGTCTTCATTCTGAGCTTGACTTCAGTCTCTCTGTGTTGCTAGATTGTTACAGCCACCAAAGCTCATGCAAACAGACACAAAAATGAGGTCATTTATAAGCAGCTTTTGGTCAAGATGTGCCAAATCACTGGAATCGCTCCTTACCATGGAAGGCAGCCTGTTCCTGGCTCTCTCTGAGTGAGTGCAGATGACCAAATGGATGGGTTGGGTTCGTTTTTCCTGGTTCTCCCAAACTTTCAACAACAACTTTATGAGAACCAGCTCCTGCAGAGTTAAGTAGAGGGTCCTGGTCCTTGCTGAAGCCAAGGATGACATCAATACTGTGTACACGGCCCCCAGAGGCAGCACCCCCACCTTTCACCATCTCATGAAAGTTCCCTGGTGA
Source organism: Erpetoichthys calabaricus (assembly GCF_900747795.2). Taxonomy (NCBI): domain Eukaryota; kingdom Metazoa; phylum Chordata; class Cladistia; order Polypteriformes; family Polypteridae; genus Erpetoichthys; species Erpetoichthys calabaricus. The sequence continues at coordinate 134,242,592 of NC_041405.2, forward strand.
GAGGCAGCTGTCATCCACCATACTAATTGTATCCAGTGACAAATGCATTCGAACACAGGGGTCTGTAGCTGTCCAAAGTGTGAGGCTCAGGATATTTTTATGTGAGAGAGAGAAAAAGAAGAAAGGAGTTGCCACAAGCCAAAAACAAAATCCAGAGTATGTTTGCTGGTGAACCCCAAACTTCTCTAATGTTAGGTAGTAAGGATGGAATTGCAGGGCAGAGTAAACCTGCAATAAAAGAGAAATCAAATGAGAAATCAAAAACATATAAGAGAAAGGAGAAAATAATGGAGAATTCAAAAACATATATAATTTTTTGACTTTGAATAACATGCCAGGCACTATAGTATGGTCAGCCCCATAATTCTTTTGTTCTAACTGCACAATTTACAGTGTCTTTAAATTGTCACAAAGCACTTGCAAGTATTTTGTTTTCTTTAAAATCAAAGCTTTAAGTCTAGTCTCAGGAGCTTCTATGAGGCACACATAACATCCACATTCGCTGTTAGACTTGTACTTTATGCCCAGAAAAAAAAGCCAAGTGCTGTGCTTTAATAATCAATCTTGCTATCTGTCTTTATGAAATTCATGGAAGGTGTGATGCTTTTATCCCCTACCTAGACTTTGCTGTCAGAATGGGAATCTTTCAAAAAAAACAAGTCTATGCAACTTAAAAAATAAATTTACGGGGTGTAACAAGGAAGGACATGATAAAATGAATCATTATAAAGGTTTCCTAAGTCTCCTTGCAAAATACATAAAAATACATTACATTAACAAAAATGTGCAATTCATTAATGATAGACAACAAGGTGGTGCAGTAATTTGTATCAATGCATTTCCAGGTTCCACCATCAATTTTCTCCTTGTACTTTTTTTTTTTCATTTTAGTTTAATTAACTATAAATATAATCTACTATGTGTGAATGTATGTGTGACCTGTGATGGACTGGTGTCCCACTAAAGTTTACTTCCTGTCCTGCGTCAGATGCTACTGGAATTAGCTCAGCCCCCCTGCAGCCCTGGAAAAACAAAAGGGCTATTTTGGGTGTAGATGGCGAGTTTGCCGGGTTATCACTGCATTTGTCTAACTTGATTAGGCAGTGTAGTACCTCAGCAGGGTTCTCTATCTTGCTTAATTAATGGTATTAGACCTCTTCTGCTGTTAGAGTGTCCATTTATACTATTTAAAACATATTTGGCTTTCGCTTGCTTGTTGGAGTCTGTAGTTCTCCAGACCTGCAACTTCCATACTGTGCTGAAAGTACAAAGCAGCTTGCAGATCTGCAGCCACAGCATTTGTTAGTTCTTAACTGTTAGCGCCTGTTGTCATTGTCATTATCACTCTGGTGGATGATGAGCTTGTTGTCTTCAATAATTCACAAAGAGATTCCAAGCAGATGCACTAGCAGATGGGAAACTGTGCTGAACAAGAGAAATTAATTAGAGTTTAATATGTACAAGTTCTTGATTATTAAATGTGTGCTGAATAAGTCGTTGGTGTCAATGCATCATCAGCAATATTACTTGTGTATATAGCTGGATATAATATAGTGCCTTTTCATGCAGACATTGATATCAGATGGGGATTAAAAATAATAATAGGATAACAGTGACTTCAGAAAAACATGCTTTACAAAATTCACCTATATTGCTACACACCCTATCTCTGTTATTCATTACCATTTATTTCCTGCACCTATGTTTTCTAGTACAAGCTTGCTAGGAAGCAGAGGTTATCCTGACAGCCTGACAGAGCAAAATCACTTTCTCTCTATAAAAATTTAGGGTCATGGTGCAGCTTTGGATTTTGTTGTTTTGCATAACAAGCACTGAGAGTAACATTATAGTTTAATTAATTGCATTTGTAATATTGCATGACATTTACAAGATTATACCTCGTTCTGGTTTACTTTTACACTCAGGTGTATATAGGATCTAGATTGATCCAACATAGTGTGTAATCCTGCTAAAGTGTGAATAGAATATGATTTATTTTCATACACATGATCAATCTTTACATGTACCATATTTGTACTTTAGGAATTACATTTAAGTTAATAGATTAAAACAAAATCTACACAGAAGAATTTAATTTTGATATAGGAAAAATACTTCTACAAATAAAAACAAATATGCCGTCTTTTTGTCTTGCCATCTTCTATTATGTGATTCCTCTTTGTTCTCAGTCAAGATATCGATTTAGCTCTGGCATAAGTGAATGTTGATATCACAATTTCATGTTCATGTATAAGTAATATGTTTAGCCCACATAGTAGGTCTGGAACCGGTTATACCACATTACTCTGCACACAAGGTCTCTGGTTTGATTCAAATGACTTATGCGTGGAAATCACATATTTTCGCAATACAGTATTCCTATTTACGCCATTCTTCCTTGAACTATAGTGCTCTCCCATAACGCAAAGAATGGGTGTCAAATTATTTGGTATTTCTAAATCAGCAGGGTGAAACTGAATAAGATTATGTATATTATCTTCACAAGGGCTGGTTTTTGTGTATTCACAGATTCTGGGATGGACACTGGCTTCCCACATGATACCAAATTGATGTAGGTATTTAATTCATATAGAAGTGTGTTTGTATAAAAATAAATTTACTAACTAATGATTGATTTGTGCATTTAAATGCAGATATGTTTCTTATCTATCTATCTATCTATCTATCTATCTATCTATCTATCTATCTATCTATCTATCTATCTATCTTTATAGATATATATATACATATGTACTGTATATATACAGTATAATATATGTAATAATTGTGTGTGATATGTATGTATATATGTATCAACTTCTATGTAACAAAGTTTTTTTGCTTATGTAAAGTGTTTCTGTGGCCCTATGGTTTGTATATTTTTTTTTTTAATGTTTTTTAATGTTGCGTATTCCATTTGTACTTACAGTAGACTTGTTTTCTTTAAATGAATATAATATGTTTATTTACACACTGTGTGTGTGTGTGTATATATATATATATATATATATATATATATATATATATATATACTGTATATATAAATGTAAATATATAAATGTATACAGTACATATATTTATATATATATATATATATATATATATATATATATATATATATATATATATATATATAAATATATATATATATAAATATATATATATATATATATATATATATATATATATATATATATATATATATATATATATATATATATATATAAATGTGAATGAAACGGCCATCATATTGACTACACTTCATTCATTTGCTGAGAACTTTTGCGTCCCATAATACACCATGCTGTCTTCTCTCTCCAAGCAGTGGGTCAGAGTATCAGTGAATCAAACTTTCGTAATATTATTGGATAAATGAAACACCACCATCAAAGATACTTAGCATTAGGGCCGCTCAAAGGTTAAACGAATTTTAGTCTAATATAATAAATGAAGGCAAATCCTTTTCACGCATTAAAAATGCATTAGTCGGCAGGACAGCCTTCTAAGAACATTAGGCGCTTGTAATCTTTCCATTTGTGGAGCTAATTTTCAAAATCTGCTTTAAAATGTTTCAGTGCAGATTTGGAGGAGGAATATTGATACTACATAGAAGTGAGCATTTTGGAGCAAATAAGGCCCTTCTGCTGTCTTAAAATTATTTTTATACCTATTTGCCATACACCCTGGCTGTTTCATGGTACATGAAGCTATAGGTTACAGGGCCTCTTGTTCAATTCAGCCATCAGCATTTGTCCAAAGGTCCTGAAGCATTTTGGCGCGTTAAGACACATGAGTGGAAAACTTCTGGTGCTTTTTGGGAAAGAGATGCAGAAGTGTTTGACTGCTCTTCTATTTCATCAGGCATGCAGTTTTTGAGCCTACAGGACTAGCTGAATGCATGGAAAGATGTTCCAGGTCAGTTTTTATGAGGATAAATCATGAGTTTAGAAGCATTGCAGCAAAGTATTCATTTCATGTACACAGCCAAAGTGTCACGCAGTAACACTTCATTCATCATAGAGGCCTGTTTGGCTAAAGCTTCGCTGTGAAATACAAAATTCCGACAAGTCACTTCAATCTAAAATTCCTCAAGGGAAAGTAAAAATGTCAATCAGTCATTATTTTACAGATGATGTAGGCACTCTACAGAACAAAGAATACAATCAAGTCTCTTAGCTGCTCAGATGATGCCATTATGATGCCACCTGAGTTTCCATATGCATTTGATTTATAGTATTGGAAATAATTTTGTCTTGACACCAATATTTTTTCTGTTCCATAGTTACAATCTGAAACTGCTATGGTTTATTTGTGAGGTTCATTCAGTTGTCATATTTAAATCAAAGCTAATGCCCTAACTCTTCATTTTGACGTTCTGGAAATGTTTTGCTACCATTAGATTTCTGAAATAGACTCTTCTGTATGTGACCATTTCCACAGAGTATTGCTTTTGTTTCTGTAGTCAGGTCTTTTCCATGGCACTGTTAGTGTTTGTGCATATGTCCTAGTGTTTAAAGTGGTGGACTGTAAACTGAGTTGTTGCTAGTTTAGTTCTAATCACCGACTCTTTGGGTGATCCTACAGTAAGTAAATCACTTAACCTAATAAAAAAAACCTAATTTTCAATTCAGCCGTCAATTCCAAAACCTTCCTAATCCAATGTAGGGCCACTGGGGTCCAGAGATTATACCAGAAGCGTCGGGCACAAAGTAGGAAACAGCCTTTTGCAGTGCACACATGTAAATCCACATGCATTCTTTCCAGGACATCACAGAGTTTCCATTAAATGTATCCCAGAATGTGGGAAGCAAACCAAAGTACCAAGGGGAAAACCCATACAGACCAGGAGACAATGTGCAAACTCCACTGTCCTAGTATTTAATTCCAGATCTCAGGAGCTGTGAAAAACCAGCTGAGTATTTTGTAATGATCCGGGTTGGTTCCATCAGCCTTGATACCACTTGAACCCAGAATCGTTGATATCTTGAACTGAGATGAGCCAAGCAAATGAGGACACGAACAGGTAAGAGTATGGTGCAGAGTACAAAATGCTTCATCAGAGAGTGTGCTATCATCCACCATACTGTCCCAGTAACAATAGAAGGAGCTGCTGAAATAAAGCATTTATCTAACTGTAGTGCAAGTTTTTGTTTTTGTGTTTTTCATTTTGAAAGAACATTATAATATAGTTTACTCTGTAAAGCTCTAAATTAAGGTGTGCACACCTAGTGGTAGTAAGTAATTTTATCAGTTTTTATTTTTGTTAGTTCACAATAGGAGGTTGGCCTACTTTGATTTCAACATTTTTAGCTTTACTGACTTTTTTGTTATTAATCTTTGGCAAAGGAAGGTGACAGCTGACATCTTTGGGATATGTTCCTAATAAAGAGTACAAGGGCAGGACAGTAAAGAAAGGGACTCTCGACACCAGTGCTGTCTCATAGCTGTCAAGTCTTTTTTACCATCACTTAGTAAAAAAATACTTTTACATTTTCAATAAATATTAATCACAATTTTTAGGAGAATAACATTGCTGTTTTTTTAAGAAGGCTTTAAGTATTGTCGAATTCGTAGAATAAACTTTCTCGAAACTTGTAAAAAACATCTATGTACTGTACCTAGCTTTGTATCTTTGTCAATGCAGCATTTAACAAAGTCCTTTAAATGTTTTAATAACAGTTTTTCAGCATTGCAACAAACCCATTTTGAAACTCAGATTTTTCCATCACAGTTTAAAGATATGTTAAAGAAGACTAAGGTGTGTTTAAATGTGCACTGTTATGGACTGATGTCCCATCTGTGGATTGCATGCTTTACTGTCTTGCCAGAAAAAAGGGGATTAAAAACACATAAATGGATGTTTTCATAAATTCCTGTTTAGTTCTGCTAGAGCTGACTTCACTTTAACTATATCAGTCAGTAAATATGTTAGTGTATACTGTATTTAGTCCTTTTTGTATATGTCTTTATACATACATTTTTTATTTGTTTTCTAGAAAAGATATAATTTATATTGTCCTACTTGTTTTGTTAACACTAGACATATTTGTGAAAAAATTATGTTTACACCAAACCATCATCTGTAGTTTTCAGTACTGGCCAGCTACTGGACTGATATTTTTACACAAACAATTATATACTGTATATTTCAATTAAATTCAATGTATTCTTATAAAGTAGGTTGGCCCAGGTTTCTATGTAGAATTTCAAATTCAAATACATAAAACATATTAAAGTAATAATTTAATAATGAAAAATGGGTGGCACCATGATATAACTGATAGTGCTGCTGCTTCACACTTTGTGTCTGTAAGGAGTGATATACAGTATACTGTGTATATGCGTGTGTGTGTGTTTATTTATGTAGGTATATTTCATTTTCTCACACATCCCAAAGAAAGATTTTCATGTGAGGTTCATTGGTGGCTCTAATGTGGCATGATGTGTTATTTCAGATCAAGGTTGGTTCCTGACTTACATCCAGTGATGCTGGGGTTGGCCTCAGTTTCACGGTGACCTTGCATTAGATGAGGCAAACTCAGAAATTTGACAGGTAGATTTACAGATGGTTACTTATCATCTGATCATCGGAGTACTTATTATTAAACATATACATAAACAGATATACCATTAATTTGTATGGTATCTAATGTAATAATATTAAGAGCTGGTGTAAACAACTATAGTAAAGCACATTTATGTTTATAAAGTAAGATACGCAGGTTGTGGATATTCATGTATCTATCTAACTGCATTTTATGTACACTTGTATGCAAAGTATTTTGAAAGTTGCGATGTGCTAAGTAACTTCAATGGTGTGAAGAAAGGACAAATATTATTCTGAAGTGCATGAGTATTTAAATGATAATAGCTATATACAGTACTATTTTTGTATCTGTTTAATTTTCAGTGGCATTTTACTGAAATACACAGAATATATAACAAGTTCATAAAACCTTTTAACCCTATTAAAGTGTAATTGCTTTTCATTTGTAACTGAGCATAGACAAGTTGTAAACAAATGTAAATTATTTTAGATACTAAAATGTTTTACAAAAGTTCACAAAAGAAACTAGAGTAAATGAAATGTTGGAAATTTGAATGTAATGCATAAACTGCATTAACATGCAACTTGTTTTGAAGTCTAAAAATAAGTGTTTTGTGATTGTGTAAAAATGTTAGTCCTGATGTCATTAGTAGGTAGCTTCCGTTATGTGCATATCCAAAGTAGATAGATAGATAGATAGATAGATAGATAGATAGATAGATAGATAGATAGATAGATACTTGATTAATCCCCAAGGGGAAATTCACATACTTGGGGATTAATAAAGTATCTATCTATCTATCTACTTTGCAAATGTACATAACAGAAGCTACCTACTAACCTACTAAGTAACTGGTATCAGTAGGACAATTTTTATTTACAGTATTTTCAAATAATATGAGCTACATTATCATTATATTTACATGTGCCTGATCATCTGTAATTATTTTCATACTTTTTATGTGTTATTATTATACTGCAGTACAGTAGCTTTACTAAAGTAGAGAACTTGAATGACTTCTGCCTTACATAAAGCTTAACTGGAGATCTTTTGCCGCCTCCATGCATTTAAGATTTTTTACAGTATCTGTTGCTACAGCTGGTGAATCTGAGGGATAACTTAAGACAAAACATAAGGGAAGAAACTGAAACAGGCAGACAGAAACAGACACATGAAAAGAAATAAATAACAAGCTTCACCATACCTTGTGTCCTAATTTGCTCTAAGTTGCTCCACTTGTTTCCCTTAGAAGCCACTTTTTTTTTTTTTTTTACTTTTACCCCAAAACTCCTAGTATTGTTTGCCAGTAGAGGTCAAGCTCAACAATTCCATTAATCTGCATGTATTTCTTTTCTTAAAATAAAAAAAAAATAGTAATATCAACTGCAACACGATGAAGCCCCAAGAAGGTTTTGTGGAATGATTTCTAAGCTGTCTAGATGCCGGAGGTACTCAGAAGAATGGAAGTAAGACCAACAGATTAAAGGGGTTTATTAATTGGAGGCCTTCCCTGTAAGAGTGATTGACAGTTGTTTTCTGGTCAAGTAATTGCTCTAAATGTACCTTCTATCCACCCCGCAGGAGGGGGCAGAGCTAAATGAAGCAGTAACAAGACTTGCTTTCAGAAATCTATTGTTTTAGAGACAAAAGCCTGCAGAAACTTTGTACTAATCCATCATTATTCCAGCAACCTTCCTGTAAATATATATCAAAATATAAAAATTGTTCCTTCTTTTTAAGTAGGAGCTAGACAGCACTGATTATTTTTTTCATTTTTTGTTTGTACTGTTAAGTCAGGCAGAGCACAGCAGCCTTGCAAATACGTATTGTTTCTTAAAAACAAAACAAGTTTTACCCAGTCTCTTGTTATGGATTTCTCTAAAATTGTGACTCTGTATGAACTGTTTGTCACTATGTGTAAGTGGTTATGCAGTGTTAAGAACATTCCTCAGTTTTCTTGTACTTCTGTCTATTATTTTAGGTCTTTAGTGTCTGCCTTTTCTGTATTTTAGGTTGGGCTGGGTTTTCAAACTAGAAGCTAAATACCATCACCTAACACTAAAAAATATCTTTTATTTATTTATTTTTCTAAATACCCACCTACCTTTATCTTGTGTAAATTAACCCGATCTGATAAAAGGAGTCTAGAATAATTTAGCACAGCATCTGAATTAAAAATTAGTTTTTTGTTTCATTTTTTTAGCCCAACTAGAGCTGCTTTCTTTATGATCATTAAAGTTACCATTGCCACTAGCTTTCCTCAGTCCTGAATATAACTAAAGGTGGTTTAGTGGTTGAATACTGAGAATGGGGTTAACATAGCTCATTTTAATGAAAGCTGCTGAAAACACAAAGTTAGAAATATGTCCCAGTGTAAGTGTAAGCACAAGTGTCCTGAACAGTGCTGCCTCTTACCTTGCACCTATTAGTGCCAGTATAAGTTTCAGTGAGCTTTGTGATTCAAACGTACAGATTAATGACCTTACATTTAGAATGATCCTATGTTTGATATATCTAGGAAATGTTCTCAAATTGGGTGATTTTTTTTGTCCCTGGTGGGCTTCCAAAGAGGAATATTTCAATTGGTTTGCTTTATTTTGGGCTTGTGTTGATCATCCATATTTAATGCCGTATTTTCACACATTTTTAGATGAAATGTAGACATTTGCAACAAGTCCCTTTTCATATATTAATTAGAATAAGAGGAAATCCAGTTGGTCCAGTCTGCCATCCCTGCTTCTAGTGAATTTCCCCTTGGGATTAATAAAGTATCTATCTATCTATCTATCTATCTATCTATCTATCTATCTATCTATCTATCTATCTATCTATCTATCTATCTATCTATCTATCTATCTATCTATCTATCTATCTATCTATCTATCTATCTATCTATCTATCTATCTATCTATCTATCTAGTCTCAGATTAATCTCATAGGAGAGAGAGCATAAATCAATGTTTTTATGGCATGCTCAGCACTTCCCTGTATGTGATATGTTAACCTTACTTCTTGCTGGGTGGATGGGTAGGAATGTTGGCGCACAACTGTTTCTATTAGTTTCTGCTAAACCAGAAGGTGAGCCAGCTAGAATACAGCAATATTGTTTGCATACATTTTTTTTTTTAGAAATAAGAGCACCAGACACCCTGTGGTGGGCTGGCGCCCTGCTCTGTGTTGGCTGGGATTGGCTCCAGCAGACCCCCGTGACCCTGTAGTTAGGATATAGCGGGTTGGATAATGGATGGATGGAAGAGCACTGGAGGGCTAAGCAACTTGCTAAGGATAGCACAGACAGTCAAAGGCAAGAAATGAACTAGCAAGTTGTAGTTTAAAGTCAAGTACCTTAGCCAACACACTATATGTCCAACCATTCTGAAAATATAATGAAGAAAATGGGACTGTCAAGGTCTCTTTGTTATGGTAGTTTGATATCATATTCATGTACACAGTAGTGTTTCACAGAAGTATGAAATACAGATGTCCCTGGACAATAAATGTGGTGGTGGTGGCATTGTGCTTTAGTGTTTAAGGCTTTGGACATCAAACCTTGAGGTTGTGGGTTCAAATCCCACTACTGACACTGTGTGACCCTGAGCAAGTCACTTCACCTGCCTATACTCCAATTGGAAAAGCAAAAGAAATGTAACCAATTGTATCATAAATGTTGTAAGTCACCTTGGATATTGGTGTCAGCCAAATAAAAAATGTAAATATCTAGTGGATCCCAGATAGCCACAATCACCTTGAGTTACTATACCCCTTCCCTTACCATCACCCTTGAGAATGGGAAAGGCACTATGTAAATAAAAAGTATTATTATTACAGCCCAACGTGAGATCTGTAGAATCTACATTTTGAATTCTAAATTTTGAGAACAGGTATGGAGTTATTCTTATTAATTGCCCATAACAAAACCTTCTACTAAATTAGAATGTTGTGACGCGTTATAAATCACTGTCTTTGCTACATAATCGTAAGGGAGAAATTAGGAATCCTCAAACAATGACCTATCTGGAACTTTTACCTTTGGTCTGGCCCTGAAATTCCATTGGCCATAATATTTAAATTGTTTTTTGAGCCCCATCCCTTTATTTCATTCTCTGTATGGTGATTTTGGTTGTCAGTTAAAAAATGTTGAAATCAATGTATATTTGGTTACTAATTTATTTTTCCAGATTTTTTTTTCATTATTATTTCAGTGTTTTGCACTAGTCATTTTCTGGAGGATGCAATTTCTTGTAATTTTAATTGTTATTTTTTGCTTTGTTAACACCTTGTTACAATGCACACTATGAATAGTGCCATATCAAAGTGATTTTTGATTCTTCCAATTTTTTGCATTATCCTTATAGTTGGGTTCACTTCAAAAATGTTATAGTCGGAAAGGTGTCAACTATCTGTGAACAAAGCATGGTTAATGTCATGCTCATTCCTAAGGGGGCAGGTGCATTCTGATTGTTCCTGAAAAACATGGCACCTCATGACATAATGTAATATAGAGCATGACTGAGGATTATTTTAATCTGGTTACAGACTGAAGGCGACAGACGGACACTGCTGCAGTCTGTGATTGCAGCGGCTGCAGTTTAATAATAATTTTGCTTTGCTTGCGAGTTTGAAATGGCATTGTGTGGGTAAGTGCACGATTGTCGGCAGCCCTGTTCATAGTTTTTTACATACTCTGACCCCCAGCGACTCTGACATTATCTAGTTCACAGAAAGGATGGATGGATTGATAGTAATCTATATCCTTAATGTTAAATTTGAGTTGTCTGTTAAAACCTATGTACATTTTCCATTGCCACCTGCTTGCTGCATTGACTTCAGATTATTCTGCACCAATGACAATGACTATCTGGCCTCTCCCTGTTTGACACCTGTCCTGTCATTTATGTTGTCTAACAAGCTGAACATAAAAGGAATACAGGCACAGTGATTAGTACTACTTATCCCCAATACTTGTGGTTCAGAATGGTACCTTAAGATTTGCCAAGGCAATGCTTAAGAGGAGTTAAGTTTTAAGATTTTTTTGTGAAATATTTTTCTGTTTATTTTTTAGGCTCTAACTAATAAACGTTCAAGTCAAAAGAAGTGGCATTCTGACCTTCCATCATGTTATTGTCTTAAAATGAGTACCACTGCCTTTAATGTGAGCTCAGCACTGCAAGGTCTTGACTGTGCTAAGAGAGCTAAGTGTCAGTGAGATGAACTTTACCTTTAAAGAGGCTAAATACCTCCTGCAGATTTCCTCTGACCTCACTGGAGTCTAAAGATAATTTTAAGAAGCTCTCTGTGGCTGTGGAAGCAGGAAAAAGAGTCACTGTTCCCATGGAGTGCTGTCTACCCCAACAGCATTCTGCCTGGTGGTGTGACCTAGCCTGATCTGGATATTCTGCTATTCTTGTTTTCTCTCTTGGATTTCTATCAATTATCTTAAATCATCTGCCAGTCAGTTCATCTGTCTGCCTCTCAAAGTCACCCTTTCAGTTTTTTTGTGCCTATAATCACTGCTTTATGTGGAGGGGGGCTTGGGGGGGCGTTCAAAAATGCATTTTTACAGGGGTTAATTTCCTTTGCTAGGCTTCTAATGAAGCTGAATATCATCCTATGTTTTGTGTATTCCCTCAACAAACTTTTAAGTCCTGTTCTTCTTCAACATATCAGATTATACGCTATGTTTGAAAATTAGGGCAAAAACCATAATTCCAGTATGCTGTTGTTGATCTGACATTTTGTCTGTTTATTCTTATATTTGCATGTGGCAATAGCTGATCTCTTCAGTGACGCAGGTAACATTCTGAAATGATAGTCAGATGCAAATGAATGAGAACCTAGACTTCGTATCATATTTATATCAATAGTCCATCATAAAGATCTACAGTATGTAAACAAAACTGATAACAACAAAGCATTTTTCTTGCACGTTAGACTAACTTTTTTGCAGCTTTTTTGGTGTTTCAAGCAGTTAACCTGCAGTCCTTAACTAGCCCTTTCTTCAAGTACATTTTTATTTCTCTAACACACATCTATTTTTTGTATAGAGACACAGCTTCCCAAGGCACAATGAAACAGACAGCTTCATTGTAACTTCGGAAAAATTCATTTTTTAGTTATATGTATTTTCAATCATTTGTCACTGTTCATCAACCATCAAGATGAAGATGCTAATCAGAATCACTGCACAAAGAGAATTTCTGAAATAAGTCAGTTTGACTTCCATAATCTGAAGAAAGTTTACAGATGCATTATAATCTGAAAACTTGGAAAGGATCAGATTCCATGTGTCATTTTGCTACTTACAAAGAAGTGAAAAAATCAGAACTGTGTTGCATATGACAAAAATCACTATAGTGGCTGATGAGGCATCGCAAATGTAACCTTAGTCATTTTTGTTTTTTATATTTACCTTACCTTATTTGGTTGGTACTTTTTTCTAAATCCTTTTTTAAATACCAGTGGTAAAATTGTTTCTCTGTGTCTGCAGTGTGAAAGCTGGTAGGTTATGCCACTTTTCCACTAGCACCACGAGCCATTCTTATTTAATTCCACTGCCTTCCCTCCAGAGATTCCTCAAAACATCTGTGCAGTTTTGAAACTTGAAAGTTACAGCTGTGTGAATTCTTTCTATTTGTGAGAAACTGAATACTGGGTTGCAGTTTAATTTCATGACAGTTTTCAGTATGACTTGAAAAGATTGATCGGTATCAAGAACCTATGTAAGCAAAGGTCAAATAAACAGGAAGAAATGTGTGCCAAATAAAGCAATACTGAGAAAAAATTGTAAAAACTGAAGCAAAGGTGTATATATCACTACAAAGGGAGAATAGCATTGTTTGCATTCCTCCATATGTTTCTTTATTAAGCAAGTATTTCTCTCTTAATCTCTGGTCTCTTCTTACTTGTAATGGAAAACATCTGGAATTAGGCCTCCAGATTCACTCAGGTATCTTGGTGCTTGTGAAGTATCAACATTATGGTTACATAGTGAGCCAGAAGTGAGGTAGAACCACCAATCTTCAGGTTTACAGTCCACTGCATTAGTAACTAAGTCATGCTTCCTGACCTTGAGAGGTGTGCAATGTACCCTGCTGTCCATCCAGATTGCAAGAAACTGTCGCTTTCTGTGACATGCTGGTGGTATTGTGTGTTGTTTAGGAAAATGATCTAGGTCTCCAGTTATGATATTGCCACAAAATTAACTAGGATTTTTTTTGAGGCACACCTGCATTAGGAGCAATTTGGGGTGGCTTAAGGAGGACTGAAGCGTGATGGCCACCTCTGTAGCAGCTACTGGAGAAGTGGCTTTCTTGTAGAATTAAAGGAAAAGTAAACAGTACAGTATCCTCCACTCAAATTGTAAGTGCAATAAATCAGCTCATTGTGCCTTTTGCTTTGGCACCTTGTATTCCCTCATGTTATTTTGGACTCTATATTTTAGCTTGCAGAATTCAATTTAGTGATTTGTAGCAATGAAAAATTACAGTCAAATTTCAAAAATGTTAACTCTAAAGTCCTGATCAGCACTGAGGGATTACTCAGTCTCCCAAATCAAGCCCGTCTGCTGTGGAAAGTAATGGTATTAACCTAAATTGATAATGCGAGATGGGTCTACCCTGTTCACCTTTCGATGTACTGGCCTGTTTTGACTGCTCAGTGGAATGGTTTAGACATGCTTGTTATCTTGCAAACGATGAGGACCTATCATCAAATTGTCGCAAAGAGGTAGAACTAGTGTCATGGCACATCACTCAATCCAGAGACTGCCAGGCAAATCATTGTACCCTTACAGCTTGGTACAAAGATTAGTGGCTTTAAAATGTCAACAAATTACAAACCCTAAACTGTTTAAGTGAAGCAGCAACTTAATAAATTAATATAATTGCCTCCTGGGAATGTAATGCTAGTGGGTTTCACTTGGTGCTCCAAATAGAGGGTAGAGCTCAGAGTCAGTTTAAGACTATACTCTTTTGCTAGTTTCCTTATTATCCTAATTGAGTACAAATTGGTTAATAAGGTGCAGTGCAGCCCTCAAGCCACTTAGTTTTATCAGATGACAGTTTAAGCCTCCGATCCTATTAGAGTCAAAGCAGCTAACTATGAAGGCGCTGTGTCAGCTTACCAGACCAGGGGGAGTGGGCCCACGTGATGCCACCCTGACCAGTTTCTTCTCAGGACTTGTGGCTCAGGAGCTTCCCTCCTGTTTTTGGTAGTATAACAGCTTCACAAACATTGATTTTCTTTACCAGAGAGTTGTTATGGTAGCAGTCCCCAAGCATGTCAGGTCTCAACCTTTCTAGTGTGGTTTTATGACAGCAAGCTGAGGTCAGGCTCATGGAGACCAAATTAATGATGTTTGGGGGATTAATCAGAGTCATTAAGGGATTGATTTGAGCAACTCTTCACACACTGTCAGTGTTTAATTTGCTTCCCATTGTCTGGTGTGAGAGTTTAAATTATTGTGTTGTACATTTCAGATTTATAATGTGAATGTGCATATGTCCATTACAAGTGCCGGAGTAATTTTCTATTTGCTGTATACAGTTTCAAACAAATTGAATCACCTAAATGTGCTAGCATACAGAGTATGGTCATGTTTTCCACCATGTGTTTGTGGACACTGTTAACAACAGATTAGGGGAATCACAAAAGACAAAGCTTTTTGAGGTAGCTGCTGAGATAGATATGATATTTTATCATTGAAATTATGGGAATGATGTTTATTGTATTGAAGCTGAACTATCTTTTATCTTAATACGATACTGAACAGACACAAATCAATCATGGCAGTTAGAAAGTTATAAAGTGTGTGTATATCTGGAACTCCTCCCAGAAAGAGCCATTTAGGAAATATTTGGGTGGGTGTATATACCTCTTTCTGATATAACCATACACCATTCATATGTATAAATATTTACCAAACATTGTACAGTACATATGGG
Source organism: Erpetoichthys calabaricus (assembly GCF_900747795.2). Classification (NCBI taxonomy): domain Eukaryota; kingdom Metazoa; phylum Chordata; class Cladistia; order Polypteriformes; family Polypteridae; genus Erpetoichthys; species Erpetoichthys calabaricus. Next base: position 134,258,082 of record NC_041405.2, read on the forward strand.
AATTGTGTCCTGTCAGTAATTGTCTATTGAACAACAGTTTAGTATATCTGATAGAAATAAGAAGTACAAAGGGATATGGAAGAATATTATCCGGTTATACCAATGTATAGCACAAGTATGTCTTACCTGTACCTCCATGCCCCCCTTTTTAAAGCACTGTCTACTGTGGAGGGTCTGTTGATTAGGTTACTAAAGGGCACCAACAATCTCTTTCTAATCCCGCCCTTTCCTCATCACCATCTGCAAACACAAGTAAAGTGTTGTTTGGCTTTGGTGGTCCATATACAGTTTTGATGGCATTGAAAAACCTGCTTCTGTTACTTGCGTCAATATAATGCTGGACCTCCCCTGCCTTTTTCTCACACCACTCATTCTGCGTTCTACACACACAGCATGGTGTGTACTTGACATTGGAGGTATTTAATACAGTCAAGTTTTGAAGTAGAGGATAGATCATTCAGCAATGAAATGAATGTGTCACACCTATTATTCAAAATCTTGGTAACATTCACATAACGTTTGGTCCAAGAAATGCAATTGTGAATCCTGTTGTGTTACCAGGCAAACATCCATGGAATTTGTATTAGTTGCCAAGGTCAGTTGTGATGAGTGTGCTTCAGGTTTTCATGGTTAAGTGGATGTTTGATAGTTTCAGGTTTCTTGTAATACACTTGGATGATGTTTAACCTAATGATCGACCTTTCTAACCTGTGGTCAGTCTAACATTCAAGTTGTGTTTTTCACAAAACCACATCAATAGTTGACCATTGATCAGAAGGTGTGGCATAATCATTTCACACCTGAATCATTTCCGACACCGATAACTGACATGTAAAGAGTGGTTAAGTGGGAAAGGGTGTTTAAACATTTGTACATGATAGAAAGTCAGGCACTTAAAGCATAAGTGATGTTTTGATAGCAAACCCATCACCCCAATTCCAATCTTTGCCTGTTGCCTTATTCAGACGAATTTATGGTTGCCTTTGGGCTTTAAAACTGGCCCTTCATCTGCAAGTCTGGTTTAGTTCAGACCTGCTATGTTAGTGATGTATTGCTTTAGCTCTCATGCTATGTATCCACCTTTCTTTAATCAGGTCAAGCACTTATCATTCAGTTTTTTGTGGGGCATCATTTGTTTGGGACATGTTTTGTTGAACCTTCTGTTATCCAAGGTGATGCAGTGCTGTCCTTAATGGGTAGCTCCATCACCTGGGGTATGATGAATGTCTCAGTTATCCCAAGGTCAGTTGTGAATGACCAAACTTACCATGACACTAACATGGAGGTTCTGGCTACAACTGATAATGGTTACAGTCACCTGTTGTTCTGCCACTCTTCTATGGCCACAACCCACTTAGGGTGGGCTTTTATGGTAAGCTGCCTAAATGAACCTCTGTAGGATAGCTTTAAATTCAATAACTTTTGCACATGGGCAGACCCACCCTTTTGTCCTCAGAAGGCAACTTTCAGTGAATTAAAAGCCTTTAAAACTGCTGATCTCCTTGGCTGCAGTGGATGGCCATGACTCCTTGTTTCTTGTTATGTACAAGAGCACTACAGAACTCTAGTCTTTACTTTAGGATCACACTAATGATCTCAACAACCCATTTTGCTTGTGCTCCTATGTATACCAGGATAAGCAATGAAGGTGGCTGCTATCATGAGCAAGTAGCTGCTTGGAGCCATGTATTCCGATAACCATCAGAAAAAGAGTCTGTTACTATTTGGGACAAGAAAACCCAGAGACCCATGGACATCAGTTTGGCAGACAAAACCCTTTTTGCCAACAGATAATGCAAGCCATATTGCAGGGGTTTTTTTTTTGGGCCTTTGGGGTATTTTGTAGGGAACCCAGATGTTAGTCCTTAGCCCACCCATACACTTTTAGTACTGTTCCCAATTGTCTGTGACTGCTTGTTCAGGTATTCTTGCTTATTTCTCAGCAAACCTCTACAGGGTGAACCTTCCAGAAAATATCTAGCAAATGCATAAGAAGCCTGCTTATGAAAATGGCACAGCTTGTGCAGTGTCAGTAAATGAATAGTAGAGTACAACAGTGGTGTTAAAAGAAACAAATTGCAGCCTTAAGGTGTAGTGACTACTGACTTTAAACCACAAGGCAGGAAGATCAAAGCCCATCCCTAATTCATTGAGTGGTCCAGAGCATGTCTCTTACCTTGAGTACAGGCAACTTGTAAGAAATTTAAAGAAAGTGTATTGTGTCCTGATGTTGCAAGTCATTTGAGGTGGGGTTTGGCATTTGACAAATTACATCTCTCAGTTAATAAGAAAAAGATGCAGTTGGAGTAGTCTGAAGATCAGGAACACTAGAGGACTAGAAAATAAATGAAGCTGCTGATTCCTTCTTCTTGCTTATTAATGCAGATGAGAGAATCAGGATATCATTAAAAACAGCAATAGTCTATCCTTCTAGCTGTCAGCAATGAAAGCTGGTGCTAATGGTGTTATTTTATGGAGTCTGCTTGTGTGGTGGGTATTATTTCTCCTGATATGAGCAGACTGATGTCTGAGTGCAATTGGGTAAATGAACATTGTTTGCAATCAGGTACCCCTTTTTATAGCACTAGTGCATCCTTTGGCAATCTGGCTTTAACAAGACGATAGTACTAATATGCCATATAGTTTTAGGAACATGACACTGAAGTCAACTTAATGCAGTGCACTCCTTGCTTATTTTCTTAGTCCACTGTATCCTTTTTGGGACAAGATGGAAACAACCTTCCAGAGAAAAGATCTATCTCTATGGTGGCACAATGATTAGCACAGCTGCCTCACAGATCTATCATCCTGGGTTCAAATTCTCCTTTTTGATGTATATGTGGAGTTTGAATTGTCTCCCCATGCCTGCTTTGAGTTTTTATCCCTCATCCAATAGATGTGACTTAGGTCAATTGGCTATCCTAAATTTACCCTGTGTGAGGGCAGAAATGTGAGTGAATGGGTCCTACAACTAACTGCAGCCCAATCCAGTTCTGTTTCCTGTTTTATTCATGAAGCTGTTTTATAGGCTGTTGTCCCTGTGACCATCAAGTACATTAAACAGTTTTGAGAATATTATGTATGCAATCCAGTAACAGCTCATTTTCATAGCTCATTTTCAGCAATTGTAGGCCACGTTGTCACACTGCAGTCAGTATGGTAATCACCTGAGGCACACTCTCTGTATATTTTGGGGGCTGTAGTGGGGTTTGGTGTTTGCTATGGGGCCATTGTCCTGGCAAATTTGGACGTTTCTCAAGTCATACAGTAGACAATCCTGCTATTAGGTAGGTATAGCTAATGAAGTGGCCATTCACTATATGTGTGTGTCTGTATACACACCTAGGGAGATTAAAAAAAGTTCTTGGAACTGCCACTCTTGTCAGGACACTCCATAAAGGTATTCAGATTTCCCATTAAATAAATCCCAACAATACACTTCACTAAGTCAGTATTGAGTTGTGAATGTGTGATCATTTCAGCACTATTTGTCACATGAAGTCATAGTGAGCAGTAATTGAACTGGGTTCAACCACTGTGCCAGCTTGTTCTCTAAACGAAGTTTACACATTCTCCCTTTGGCTTTGTGGGATTTCCTCAGATGTCCTACTTTCTTAAATGTTAGAACATAATACATTTTACCAACAAGAAGAGACCACTCAGTCCATCAAGCATTTTGTTTAGCTAAGTTGTTCCCATATTTTATCTAGATCCTTCTTAATGGATGCTAAGATTTATGTTTCAGTTATAAATCTTGGTAGTTTGTTCCAGATTCCCACAACTCTTTGCATAAAGAAGTTCTTCATGGCTTCAGTGTTAAATCCATTTCTAATATGTTGAAGGGCCTTTTCAGCCCCAGCCTATAACCACTTTTCAGGTCGTTTCCAGGTCAGAGACTAGCCTATATTGGAACCAAGGACAACAGACAAAAGAATCCCCCATTAGCTCCATGTGTCTTTACAACCTTGGATGTTATGCTGACTGGTGATTCTAAATTGACCTTGTGTGTGTTTGTGCCCTGTGAAGAACTGGCACCATATTCAAGGTTGTTGTTTCTTTCTGCCTGATGCTTCTGGACCCCTGTGACTCTTAATTGGGTTAAGCACATTTAATAATACTTACAGTATGTTACTTATATTATATATTGTACTTATATTGTACTTATGTTAATTTGATTTGTGGGTCCTTTCATTTGGTGAGGATTTCCCAGTGTTGTATTTCATATTGTGATTTGACTTCAGTATATTTTAGATTTGTTTGATTATCTCATTATCATTTTCCTGTCATTTGCCTTGTATTGTAGCTTTATATATATATATATATATATATATATATATATATATATATATATATATATATTATTTTTTTTTTGTTCTTTATTTCGCCTTATACAATTTCTCGTGTTAGGAATTTGTTAGTTTTCGCATACCCCTTGGGGTCAGAGTGCAGGGTCGGCTATTGTAATAATAATAATTCATTACATTTATGTAATTACATGTACAGCGCCCCTGGAGCATTTGGAGGTTAAGGGCCTTGCTCAAGGGCCCAGCAGAGTAGGATCTCTTTTGGCAGTGATGGGGATTCGAAACGGCAACCTTCGGGATACCAACGCAGATCCTTAGCCTCAGAGCCACCACTCCGCCCAAATTGTAGTCTTTTAAACATTATAATAGAGTCATTTGAAAACAGTATTACAGTATAAAAAATAAAGATGGCATTATATGAAGCTCCAGGTGGTTAGAATAGAAGCATTCAGTAAATGAGTACAGGCACTAAAATAAAGCATGGGTGCTCAAGTAAAATCATAAGAAATACATAAAAAAAGTGTAATTGAGAAAATGTGCTGGTACCCAATTTGAGTCTGCCATTAAAAGAATCTGTCCTTAGCAGAACTGAATGGAGATAGTAATTGGAGGATCCACCAGTTTTTGCAAACTAGTTTTATCCTTGTGGGTCTCAGGTAGGAGTGGCATCCAGTACCTGAGTTGCTGAGTCTCAGTGGGAGGAACAGTTGGGGTTACAAAGTAAACTTCTGTAGTGAGAGAGAGTTGGCACTCATTTACACTGCTGTGCCTTCAACAGCAGGTGTTTCTAACATGTATAAATAGCAGCTAATCCTGTTCATTGAGAGTGTTGCAGAAGTGGGACAAGAATCTGCAGCTTTGAGGGGCTTATCCCCATTCCCCCCACAAGTCTTTATCAAATCCATTTGAGATGTGTTCTGTGTAGATTCAAGTATTATATTTTGTAAGGAGAGGCATATTATATGGATTAAAATATAAAACTATGTAATTGTCAAGAAAACTGAACATACTACTGCTACTAAAAGAATGCCAAAACAACAATGACAGGCAGTTCACCTCTTTCCAGTTACTTATTTTTGACACAAGATCTCTTCGTCCCTACCTTGCTTCCTTATCACTTAATCCGATACTCTTAACCCAAGCTCCAGGAAACACTGACGTACTTAGGCCCTTAATCCTCTGATTAGTTAGCATACATGCCAATCAAATCTGCTGCCCCTCTCACGCTGAGCCCCCTGGAGTGAGCTGCTTTACCTGCTTAGCTGTGTTTCCAAGCCCTGTTTGTTACCTGGACAGACCTAAAATGAGAATATAAAACATGCTGGTCTATGATTTGTTCATTTCTATAAGGCATATTGTGTGCCACTGCCTTTCTTTGACCATGAGTTGGACAGCATGTCCTAGACCATCACGTTGATAGTCTCCAGTTCCATAAATCTGTAGTTTAGTAGTTTGGCTCACCAGCTCACTGGTGCTAAGGGCACAAAGTATCATTGCAAGATCATATAGGGTGATAAACAGACCCATCCTGCAATGCCACAGATGGGCATAAATTCTTAAGCACTGTGACCTAGTGACCCAGCTGGACAGGCTGCAACTGTATTTCTACCATGTGACTACTAGAGGGCAGTGTTGAATGCTTCAAGGCCTAATACTTCCTTTATCCTCACAGACTTTCTTGGCTTATACTGGGGCCTACTTATGTTGTTCTTATCTGTGTGCTGCATCTGTCATGGCAGAATTTGCACAGTCATGAGCAAACCCTAATGCTTTTCCTCTCCCTATGTATTAACTTTATTGAGTGATAATTTGTTAGGAAAACTCATATACTGACAATAGAAATGGCCTGATTTCTTCCTTGTGATCTTAATGTGAGGTAATACTTTTAAATAAGAAGGAATCATAGACTAGGCCCAGCTCTACCATCTAGGTAAACTAGGAGGATGCATTTTGACGCATTCCAATCCCCTCTTGAGGAAACAGTTGATTGTCGATATGACATCCATGTATGACTCGTGCAAACCTTCAAAGCGGATTACTACACCCCACCACTCTGCAATCTGCAACAAAGCTAGCGCTGCTCCTGCTCCTAGGCACAGGTTGAGTGCCCAAGACCTGATAAAAATCATTGGCATTCTCAATCAGCAACTTATAGTAAATAAAAAGCAAGCTTGCTATTTTTTAATTTTTAAATCTCATCTCAGTCATGCAGGCACACATGTGTGAACATGTGCACAAAGAAAGGTGTATATACAGAATGAGGAGCAGGTCCCATAGAGGGCCCCAAAATTCTTTTGTTATCTGCATCGGATAGGCACAGCACATGTTGGCCCTAATAAAGATGACCAGTTGTTAGGATAGTTCTATTTTTGAGAATAGTGCACTTAAGACACCCATTACATTAGGGCACATTTTTCCTCAGCAGCCTGTTTCATCTCAGTTATGGTTGTCTGAGCCTTAGTCTTGATGACCTCTAAGTCCAGGTCCAGGTCCATATTCTGTATCTTTCCAAAAAAGCTGTCACTGGCCTCTTCTTCCTCTTCATCCTGCTCCACCATCTTCGCAAGGTCTTCAGGGAGATCAACATCCCCACCAGCCATCTGGATCTGTGCTTCATCATGCTCACTCTGTGGGAAGAAGGGCAGCTGGAATCAGGAATCTGGGGACAGGTAGCAAATAGGCACATATTCCCTTTTTATGGCTGCTTCATTTACGTGACAATGGTAACTTCTTTAGATCCCATCCTACAGCTTCCTTTATGCCTAGTTCCATTTTTAAATGAACACAATAGCATTTTAAAAGTTCTTCTGCACTAACTGAACATGTGTTAGTGGCCCACCTCAGTCCCCAGCAAAGCTGTTTATTTATTCATTTGTTGTTGGTGTAGGTGATACCAACCTGCGGTAGCCGATATTTGCCTCTCATGAGAACCCGTAAGCTGGCCCTCTCAGCCTTCTTCTGTGCAAATGCCTTGTCTCTTTCAATCCTGTTAAAAAAGCAGCAGACTGAACGATGTGAACACCTGTGATTTCTGCAGATACTCATTCATATAGTGAGGCACTTTGTGGACCTCCCAGACTATGGACTTTGGTCTGGACATTAACTAAGGTGATGTCTCTTCTTTCAAATTGGCAAAAGACAATAACATCTCAACTTCCTTCATGTCTCTGAACACTAGCACTACTTATCACAATTACTGATTCAAAGTAGTTTGAATTGTTTTCTCTTCTGTTTTACCTTTCTCACTGAGTAAAACATCTTGTGAATTTCCCATCGGGATTAATAAAGTATCTATCTATCTATCTATCTATCTATCTATCTATCTATCTATCTATCTATCTATCTATCTATCTATCTATCTATCTATCTATCTTGGGATGTCACTTGTTGCTAAGGGTGCTAAACAAAACAAAATTTGCTTGATTGCAGTAAGCTTGTACTATAAAGCTATGTGGCCAGTGGCTCTCTGTTTGAGGTCAGATTAAGGAAGAAATTGCAAAACACCACAACAATGACACAGTTGTAACATTCCCAAACCTACTTAATCCAGTAAAATTCAAGTAGGGCCGGAGGCTATCGTAGTAGCATTAAGTACTTGGAAGGAACCAACCCTGTAAAGGGTGACAGTCAATTGCAGGGTTCACTCATACACTACTCACCCACGCACACACACACAGAGCTAACTAAGAATTGCCAATTAACCTGACATGCACATCTTTGGCAGTAGAAACCACTGTGCCACCTGTGTTTCATACTCATTTTTAGGTATATCCCTAGACATACCTCACTATTCCATGCACTAGAGCAAAAGAAAATGTAATCATCCATGTACATGCATTCACAAAGAGCTATAATTGCAGACTCTGAGGTAATAGTGAACTGATTGCTATGTCCACTATGAAAGCTCAAGTCTCACATATACATTCTCAGGTGAGATTCTTCTCTCAAAATGAAACTAAACCCCATCCCCTTCCCTGTCAGTACTCACTTTTCCTCCACCAGCTGCCTCTGATATTCCTCAAACTCCTCACGAGTCATCCCTTTGGATGCAGCCGTCTCCTTCCCATCTCCTTCCTCCTTCTTTTCTTCCTCACTCCCTCCACCACTCAGGTTCTTCATTTGGCCCCCAACCAAAGTCTTCAGTAGGAATGACATTCTTGTCTGTGGTTGAGTAGTTTGAGGGGGTGGGGGTGGGGAGTAAAGAGAAGAAGTGGAAACTTTTCCTGGAAATGAAAGATGAATCAAGTGAAAGCTGGCTAGTCCCTGTTTAGTTTTTGTCTACTGTTTAGAGTTCTACAGCATTGACTAGAAAGTTGCAATTTTTGCAAAATTCAGTAGCACTGGGAAGACAGTTGCACTTCAGCACTCACCGTTTCAATGCTGATAATACTGGGTGGATGGCGTTACTCCAAATGAGAGAAAAAAAAAACTGAAAGCATGTAAGAAGCTTAAGTCATTAGAAGCAGCTCTTGTCAGCTGGCCAGTTTCACCTTGGTTAAAGGAGCTAATAGACCTGGGTTATCTGCCACATAGAGGAGAGACTAGGCTAGAGGCAGGTGTGCTATATGAGGTTCAGTTATATACCCCGGCCTCACCCTTCCACAAAGGCAGGGGCACTGAATGTTGGAAAGTTGAATGTTAATGCAGGCGTTAAAATAGTAATTGAATTGAGATGCACATGAAAATTGTATCAGCAACTCCCCTATGAGAATGTATTTGTCTGCAGAGAGAATAGCCACTCATCAGCCTCAAAGACTACAAGCCAATCTACTTTGACACTTTTGAGTTCACAAGATAGAATTGTATAGAATACATTGACTCTCATATGGAATTTTTTTTTTGTTAGAACATGCATTCCAACTGAAATCAATCTTTGGACAAGGTTTGGGTAAGGGCTGGAATGTGAAATCTCATTTATTACAGGATAGCATCCTCATATTGTTATAGAAGATCGCCAGTGTGGTAATCCTTTAGAAGGAATGTCCTTCTTTTGTTTACCTCTCCTGATTGTAGTGATGGCTGAGAATATTTCTTTTAATCTCTAATCTGCAGGATAGTCACTGAACAGAGACATTTTCACTTGATTCATCTTTGATTTCCGTGGAAGCTTCCAAAACGTCTTCTATTTACTCCCTACCCCATCTCACTACAAATGACATAAGGTAAGCAACAGGCAAAAAAATATATACAGTATGTGTAATTTATGGGTGGAGTTTTCCTTTAAGGCCAATATTATGTTGGGATTACAGGGACACAAGGAGCCAGTTGGCTCTAGTCTGCTGTCCTTGACACAAAAAGAGCCCAGCCTCAGACCTGGAAATAACGCCAAAAGTAGTCAAGGGCTGGGGGATTAAAAATCCCTTACAGATGAAGGAACGTTGGGCTGGGAGTTGGGAGGAAAGACAAAAAAGGGTTTAAATGGATACAGAAAGAGAAGCCAGAATATAGACAGGAGGTGAGAAAGAGGTATGTTTTAGTGTTTTTGTGGTTTAAGTTCCACAAGCACCTTATCTGATACGGAGGGATCAAGGGCATTAAAAAGTGCCAGAACAGCCAGTGGGTTTATTGTTTTTCCTTTTCTGTTTGATAGTTAGAGTTCTTCCTTATTCTCTCCTTATAGTACTATATTAGATATTTATTTAATAAAACACCTTTGTTTAATTCACTTTTGGTCTTCTATAAGTCATTAGGTGGCAGCTTGTAAATGCCCACTCCAGTCTACAAAGCAAATGAAGAGGACATCAGGACTGTTTGATTTTTCTATCATATTGGCCACAGCTCCCGCTGCTTAATATCCTGTAAATTCATACACTATTTATTTTTGCTTTGATATGTTAGCAGACTAAGAATCACAGTATTTTTTGTGTTTTTGGTCAGCATAATTAATGTTAAGCATTATAAAATTTCCTTCCTCATTTTGGTAAAATACCCGTGTACTTTTGCAAAGCACCAAAATATGAACCAACATATTTCATTTACAGGGAATATCATATCCAAAAATGTTAAAGTAAGAAACAAACAAGTTAAAACTCTTTCCACTAGCTGAAGTAAATAAAACAGTACAGGTTTCAAAGTGCAAACCTTTAATTTCCTTCCTCTGTTTCAGTCAACCATTCTGAGGTAAGTGGTAGCTAAGACAGGGGTTTGGTAAATTCAGATTTGGACAGCATATGTGTTTTCAACAATGCAAATCTATTGTGTCACATGGGTAAGTGAACAGTAAAAGAAGTTACAAAGAGGATTGTTCACATCTGGTCAACTGAAAGTGGACACTCTCTTTTCTATTACTACTGATTCTGGTGGTGGATGTATTTGGTCCAGGGCACATGCATCATGAGTTCAGGGAAGTGTGGCCATCAGATAAAACAACTCTGTTTATGACTTGCAGTACCTTTATGGTCCAAACAAGGCCAACTGAAGTCAGTGAAGTATGTTCTGCTGGCCTTCTGTCCAGTGACAATGTCTTCTTTGAAACATTTTTAACTAGTGGGTGAAAAATGTTCTGCTGACGTTCTGGCCACTGACAATGTTTTCTCTGAAGCATTTTTGACTGCAGTGGTGACATAACATTTTGAAGCTGGTCACCTTTGTAGTAGATGATCAGAAACGTGTGCTGGATCCATTGGGTGTATCTCAACTGATCAGACTTCAGTATTGTAGGAGGCTTTAATATTAAATTGGAAAGTCAGCAGAGTAGTGTATACTGTTCACTCTTCTTTTTTCAAAATACAAAGTCACATAGTCTAGAAGCAGAACTTTCCAACTCAATTAATAGTAGAAACTTAGTTTGTGGCCATAATGCTATCTGCAGTGGCCTGCGTCATGAACCTGAGGTTGATTTGCAGTCACGGTGTTCCTTCTCAAGTTTTTCACGCAACTTCCGGAAGGATGGTCGTTTACTTGGGTCGGACTCCCAGCAGGACCTCATCAGAGTATAGATTACAGGGGGGCAGTCATCCGGAGCTTCCATACGGTAACCCTGCTCAACTTTCTCCTTAACATCTTTCAGAGCCTGTAAGAAGAAGACATGACTAAGTTGCATGTAGAAACTGAATGTTATTAAGAAGACAATCTAATGATGAGAAGGTGTCACTTGGCCTTAAAACAAACCCTCCAACTGAATACAAACATGGAGCATACTCATGGCAAGATGCAAAATGTTTTTGCTAAGATTGTATTTAACACCAATAAGCAGACCACAGTGTGTGGCTGGCTAACCTGTGAGATAATATGACCTGTTGCATGACCGTCCTTAAATGCAGCATTTGTTCTAATATTCCCGTAAACATCATTATTTAGTGGCATAATTTAGTGTTTGTAGGCTAAACACTAGTAATTTAGTGTTTGCAAGTTTGGGTGCACAAAGGGACATAAAATCTTGCAGCATGATGTCAACAAACTCCTGCTGCAGGAATAGTAGCATATCTTTATTCGTGACCCAGTGCCTATATACAGTAGGTCATCACACTTACCATCTTAGGATATGGTTGCCTACCATACGAGTAAATCTCCCAGAGAAGGATACCATAGCTCCAGACATCTGAGCGGGTTGAAAATTTCTACAAAATAAATTAAAGAAAAGAACGGAAACCACTCAGACATTTTCTATTTTACTGCCCTATACAGTGTATGTCAGGTGACATGCTGATTCTCAGATATTGGATTACTAATAGCAGGTCTGCTTCCCTTTGATTTTAGCAGGCCTGATGTTGGGAGTCTTCACAGAGGCAGAGGCTTAAATGCATAGCATGAATGGAGATAGCCAGTGCTTTCTGGTTTGGGGTGGAGCGGGTAAAGAGAGAAGCTAATAGCTGGCTTAAAGAAAATGAAAAGGTGTTATAGCTTGGCACTTCAAAGGTGGAATAAAACCTTAATCCATCAGGAGTGCAATTGGGCCAGACTCTGCTTCCGCTGTTGCCAATTAAACTTGACACGCCTATTTAGTCTCACAAATAAGCTATGAGCCCACTAACCTCTTTCTTGAGAGCCTCTGGGGCTGTCCACTTGATAGGAAGCTTGGCATTGTCTGTGCTTTTAGGTTCTGCCTTGGCCAATCCAAAGTCACTGATTTTGGCTGTGTTCTCACTGGAGATCAAGATGTTACGAGCTGCCAAATCTCGATGCACAAGTTTTTTGGACTCCAAATACTCCATCCCTTCACAAACATCTCTATTCATTGGAACACAGAAGCAGTGCAGGCCCAAAACATTTAGTGAATTAGAAATATATGGAAAGACAAGTATAAACAGGATATCAGTGCAAAATAAGTATATGTACACGAACAGAAATACGTCAAAACACATCCTTCTATCTCCTAATGTCCAGACTTGGCACACATACTTAAAAGAGCAATGCTGGAGTGGCTAAATCCCAATGTGCTATCATCTAAATTATCAGAAGAGACCCACAAGTCACACTGAAAACAGTAGACATAGGACTGTTTGTTAGGAAGCTGAGACTAAATATGGAAAGCAATGAGAATGAATTTGTGGAGGTACTTGAAAATAACAGACATTCTCTTAATAAAAAACAATAAGATTCTCACAGTGAAAAGCGCAGCAATTGCTTAACATCCACAACAGAGCGCCCTCTTGATCTCAGATAGTTCACCAGGTTACCCTGAAAGAGACAGAGCAGCTTGATGTCAATTTCCACTGGTTTATATCTGAAGTCAGTTGGTTGGACCCCATACCCCACTTGCTACTGCTAGTATCTCATCCTATATTATCTTTGAGTACAGAAGCCTACCTTGGCCATTAATTCAGTGACAATGTGAAGTCCATTGTGCAAGATGACCCCCAGTAGCTGCACAAGATTCTTGTGCTGCAGCTTTCTGTAAGAGAGATACATAAATGAGCAGTATCAATACGAATCCTGAATAAGAACATCTGAAAGGGCCACCAGTACTATAAATGATCACAGCACCAAATAGCTGAGCTCTGCTTTTGCCATGATGTCTATCCTGCAACAAATCAAACTGAATGCTGTCCAGCAACCTTGATGTACTTACGTCATGACAACAGTCTCCTCTAGAAAAGCCTGGGCTGTGACATCACACTTGATGTTTTTCACTGCCACCTTTTTGCCCATATATTCACCTTCATATACAGCTGTGGGACAAGAAATTACAGAATAAAATGAGCAGAGGTACTCCATTTAAAGAATGTAACAAGCAATTGAGGTCACACCACCACCTGTTGGTAAAAACAAGGCACTGAATGCTTGCAAGTTCTGATAGTTTTGCAGGCCAAGGTAAGTCAGCATAAATCTAATGCAGGAGGTGGATGTCTTTCTTCTTGGTTCAGTTCATCCTTTTATATCAAGCCAGTCACATTTTCTATTTGGTTTATCTTGTTACAGTATGCCATCCTTCCCCTCTTACTCACCCCCAAACTCTCCCTCGCCGATACTGTTACCTAAGATCAATTTCTCCATGTCCAGCAGCCAGCCAGCTATGGGAAAATGTGAACAGAAGAATAAAAAAAAATCAAACTGTACTGAAAAGGGTTATTTAGATTTGACTTGTATGCTCCAACTCACTTACCTTTAGAGAGCTGTTCAGCAGCTGACTTTGTACCTTCTTTTTGCTTGGGCTTTAATAAAATGGTAGCAATTGAACCCTTGTTCTTCATGTAGAACTGGTAAAACAAGAGACACCCAAGTAAAATATCAACTCATCTCACACACGGAAACAGTGCTGCTTATTCAGGATCCTTCCGCACAATTTAACTGAAAGGAATCATTATCCCAATTGCTGCTTCATTACATTTCAGCGCAAGACAAAATGAACATCAGTATTTATGAATTAGCACATTGGTCAAAGGGTGAGTACCTCAATCATATCTATCAAGTTGTAGAAATACTCTGCATTATCAATGGTCAGCTTATTATCCTTATACATGACCCTGTAGTGGATGATCTCATTCTGAAAGCTCACACACAGCACATAGTCTCCGGGGTGGCGAATGGACTCTCGCACAAGGAAAAGACCATCTTCAGGGGGACGCAGCTTCTGCACAGCCACAGGACCTGAGATCTTCCCATGGAACCACCTGCAGAAAGGTTGACACAACTCAGTTTAGACAGAAGACTGCTTCTCTCCATGACTCAGAGATGCCAGCAGGGTCAAAAAGCTTCACTGAAGGTAGAAATATGGAAATACGGGGGGGTCATACATGGCTGGTATATTAGATGGGGTCATTTACAGTAGCTATTTGAGTGATCACTCAAAAAAGTTTTATCAGAACAGAAAATTTAGGAAAGAAAGAAATAGTATGGGTTGGATTACTTACGGCATAAGGCTGAGATTGGGGTCCACTCGGATGGCTTCTCTCTCCCGCACACTGCTAGCAGAGATGAGTCCTTCTTCACCACTCTGGTTGTGTTGCGCTATATAGAATCCCTTAGTCTGAACCAGAAAGCACATTTTCATTACCTTTCACAAAATGCAGATAATGCCTTTCCCTTAAATGATCATTATTGCAACATGCTCACCTGACTGACCTCCATAATGGTCACAAAGTCACCTTTGCGGTAGGCCAACTCACCAGGCTTGGGCTTACTGTGGTCACTCTTAGCAACACACTGAGTACCAGGAACCCAGCTTTTCTAAAAGGAGAACATGAAGAAAGGTTATAAGGCGTACTACAACAAAGATGCACTGATAACAAGATTGGTGGACCTCACCTGCTTTTTGTATTGAGCAGATGTTTCCTTTAAAAGACTAAAGGGAAGATCAGTATTTCTTGTATGAGTCTCTTTTTTTAACAACTTTTGAAAAGTATTTGTTGCCCATCCTTCTCCATTTGCAAAGGCATCTTATCAGCAATTTGACGTTCACTGTGTGAAATTCTACATGTAGGTTTCAGCCTGTTTTGACCCTGAATTGTATTAAAAAGAATTGAGAGTGTATGTATTTATGTATGCAGAGTCTTTTATCTGACATGAGTGCCTTACTGCTGTATTGTGGGAAATGACTGTACAAAAATAATCATTTAACAAGACAGGGCATGAATTTAATTTGTGGTACAAATGGTACAAGACTTGTACCACAGTCTTGGTCAGAGTTTTTGCACTCCCATACAGGTTGTTAACATTAGCACCTCAGATTTCTTTGCATTCGCTGTACTGCCTAAATTTTCCATCACATGGTGCACTCAGACACGACCTTAAAATAACATATTTTTTCTTTCTACACTTTTTTTTAAAGGTGCCTTATCTCTATTTCCTCTTTCCATATTTAGAGAGTTGTCAGCCACATATGTAATGGTGAATCTGAGATACACAAGCTCTCACAAAAATAAGAAGAACTGAAAGCTTTCACATGCTGTAGTTTGTCTACAGAGCTTTTAGGAAGTCAGTGAAACTTAGGCTCATCTCACTGATGGAATCCGTTGTGAAAAGCCACCAAAGTTCTTGAAAGTCACTGTTACAAATTGACAAGTGACTTTTAAAAACATACCTTTCAATCATAATTGTTAAAGAATATCAAATCAAACATTAGAATATAATGTATAATTTTATGCCCATGTTTATTTGATTATTACAGCTTATCTCTAATAAACCTTGTCCTTTAAATACAATAGAATAAATCTACTCAATATAGTGTAAACTCTAGTCCTGCATTTTCAGTTATTACTCCGTTTTTAATGTTTATTTGTTTATGTTAACCTGAACTGTGTTTCTGTGCTCCAGTGCTGACAGGATAGTCTCCAGCTTGCTCACAGACCAGAATTAGATTAAGCAAGTTGGAGAATGTTATATTATTTTATGTTATGGAAGGCAAGAGGCAGGCTTCTAAGTGTGTGGTCTGGCATAAATAATTCGTAATTGAATATTTTTTCACCAGGGATGTCTTTTTCATTATTTCTGCAATCAAATATCATTTTTGATTGTTTCTTAAATTTTTAACTTACTTTTGGCTAGTTTTATTGTGATAAAATGTTCAGTGACAAGTTAAAGTTGGGGCTACAGAACTGTATACAGGGCCCTGCAAAACAACATAAAAAATGAACAGGAAAACAGGCTGATAATGTCAACATGTGTCTTATGCCAGTGCTGATAATAGGCACTTCCACGCACAGATAATGCTTTATATTTATGCTGTATATCCCAGCCAATCAAGAAGCAGGATGTGCCAGACCAGGCAGAGAGAGGGGGTGAGAGAGACACACTAGACAGAAGCATGTTGTGCTTTCCCATGATATCAGAGAAGAGGTGACCCTGCTACTGGTAGGAATAATTGGCCCTTAGCAAAAAGAGAATATTCTAAATTGGGGCTGACAAAGGGCATACAGCCCCAATTTAGAATATTTATCATTATGCTGTACCCTTAGCAGAACAGATAGTGTAGTTACAGTCATGGAGATGTGGAACTTTGAGGCTTATTCAACAACTCGGAGATACATGTCGCTGGAGAAAGCTTTAGTGTGATGTTGCTGGAGCAAGTGCAGCATCTCCCCTGATCCCAGAAGTGAGTGTAATGTGGAGTTGAAAGGTGCCTTAAGCTCACAGATTTAGAAACTGTGGAGTCAGGAGTTGGACAGGACAAATGTGCAGCTAGAGAGTTAAAGAGAAGCTACTTTGTACAGAGAAACAAAAAGACCGAAGATGAAGTGGGTGGGCAAGTGGACAAGTTATCCTATTCCATTAGACATGTTCAGCACATATGCAGCTTGCCCAAAGAGGCTGCAGTTTTTGTTGTTTTCTTATTATTTTGTACTTTTCTTGACACCTTGCATTTTCCCTCATTTTGTGTTTATCTTTTGTACAAGGATGCTTATAAGAGTGACTCTTTGTGATCCATATACAGGCTTTCTCCAAATTATAAGCATCTGATTTACAAAAAATGTGCATATATGAAGAAATTTAATACCCTTTTATGGTTTACAAACCAAAAAAAAAGCATTTTTTTATTATGGTGATCAAGTTTGGAGCAATTTGAGATATGTGCCACTGGTGCTAACACCCAATTGTTTTCACTGTCATTCCAAGTGTTCCAGGCTACAACTTGAGGAGCTCAGAGTTGCAGGTTGTTAATATTGGAGACAGTCATTCTTATAGCCGAGACTGTCTGTTCAAAACTGTTCTTGCGGCAGCTTGCCTAACAGGATAGAGCTGCAAATACAGGCTGTAACAAGGTGTACTTGTGCATTCACTCGCTATGGGTTCATGCAACTTGTGTAACTCACATGTTTTATTATGATATCATGAGAATCATAATACAAATCATAGCTCCTCAAATAGTTGGAAAAGCCCAAGACATGTTGAAGGGCATTTCTTTTGAATGATTTGATTAAGCATAACTAAACAGCTTTATTAAACTGTATTTAATGTCTTATTAGGGTTTGTTCTGATTACTAATGTTATCATTATGACATCATAACATCTGTGGCGGAGCGACAGGCGCTGAGCAGGCTCCTGTCAATCATGGAGAATCCACTGCATCCATTGAACAGTATCATCTCCAGACAGATGAGCAGCTTCAGCGACAGACTGCTGTCAATGTCCTGCTCCACTGACAGACTGAGGAGATCGTTTCTCCCCCACACTATGCGACTCTTCAATTTCACTCGGGAGGGTAAACGTTAACATTATACAAGATTATTGTCTATTATACCTGCCTTGCACTCTCCACCTTGCACTTTTTAACTTGCACTGTGTTTTTATCACTCTTTAATTAATATTGTTTTTATCAATATGCTGCTGCTGGAGTATGTGAATTTCCCCTTGGGGATTAATAAAGTATCTATCTATCTATCTATCTATCTATCTATCTATCTATCTATCTATCTATCTATCTATCTATCTATCTATCTATCTATCTATCTATCTATCTATCTATCTATCTATCTATCTATCTATCTATCTATCTATTATGCTAATTCTGTCAATTTTAAGAAATGTACTGTTAGTTAAACAAGAATAGAAGAATTTTTTGGGACCAGGAAATATGTTTTCCATTTAAATAGTGGTAATTGTGTGTGTGTGCATTATGAAAATCCATCTTATAAAGAATTATTATTCTATTACTGGGAAAACCAGAGCAAATAACTTTTAAACATACTTATTGTAAATCATAAATAGTACTCGAAAGTGTATAGTTAATTTTAAATTACACTTTACTTCAGTGGTTTCTTTGGATGAGAGGAAACATCAGGGGCTATATAGGAATAAATATATCACCTGCTCCCCTAATACAGACAGTTTAACATTCCCATTCAGACCTATTTGCACATTTATAAGATATGGGAGAGAAACCTGAATGCCCAGAGAAAACCCACAAAGACAAACAATAGAACCTACAATTGGGCTGGCATTTGAACTCAGGACACTGGAGCTATAACTTAACTATTTTGCCGCCCTTGCTCAAATCTTGATAACATTGTCTTGATTCCATTTCACATTATGATTGAACGATATGCAGCAAATGAAGTACACAGTGAAATTTCTATAAAATACCATATATTTTATAGGAAGAAGAATTTTTTAGGGACAGTTTTACAATATGTATATTTTGCCTGTGACTTGCAATGTGTAATATTACTTACTATCATTCTGTAGAAAAGTCCTTCAGGATGTGGGCTAGGGTGCTGTATAATTTGTGCTTCCTCACTTGACTAATATGCCAAAACAATTCCCCTAGTACTCATATTCATCAAATGTATCAGAGTAGGGAAACAGCGCTAACTAGCTCAAAAATCTCAACACATGCAAATTTAGTCCTCCTCTTAAGAGTAGGAGTAAAAGTCTTTTATCAGTTTTCCTAATTTATGAAACTACTCCTAACCTCACTGGGATTCAGCAGAGCTCGTGGGCTGTCCAAAGTCATTAGGAGCTGACAGATGAAAGTGAAAGGCTGAATGTTTTGGAAGCATTAGACAACAATGAACTTGCAGTAAGATATAGATCTTATATAGATGGAATAATATTCGTAACAATGTGTATGACTGATCAATCTAAGTGGAGAAGCCATGAGCTTTCGGATGAAATGAAAGTGTTGGTAACGTTATGTTGTTTTGCCATAGGGAAAATGCCCCTTTGTGATTTGGATATATCGCAACCAACCCCTTCTTGAATTTTACACCAAAATTTGAATGCCCTTACAACACATGAGGTTTATACATGCCCCATTATCCATGTCGGCTAATTTTGAAGCAATGCTGCATTCATGCAAATCAGCACACATACAGTATAAAGATCTTTGCCCTAAGTGTGGATGAGCATGGAAATGTGAATATCAAAACAATATCACCGCATCAACACACAGGTGCATATGAATGCAAATTGTACTGTAACAGCCAGTATATTACCCTAAAGATAAGTGGGGCTGGATGGGCATGCTGTCAAAAATGTCAAACAGGCATGCTGGGTTCTGCATTCCATGAACCCCTGGAATATTTGCATTACTCTTTATGAGCCCGAGAAGGTTCAAGAAGCTAGGCGGAGCCCTCCAGGACGAGAGATGAATAGAGCCTCACATAAGTTAAAAGTTTATCTTGATGAGGTACACGGAACATGAGTCTGAAAGAGAAACAATAGAATGTGACTTCAGAAGAACACTAAACTGAACACTAAAGAAGAATGTGGCCTATTTCAGTAACTTTGCAAGGCATTTTCCATGGCCATAACAGCGGGTGATTTTTCTGAAAGAATGGCTATGGGTCATTCATTGTTAAATACTGTAAATGTGCCCATTGTCAAGCTTTACTCTCATTCAGTGTGTGTGTGTCTCGGTCTTGCCATCTCAGTGTTCATTACAGTATCATTTTTGATGTTGTGGCAACAATTATGTGTATCTTAGAGCAATATCCTACCTTATTATGTTTATCTTCGTCTTCTCTCTTACTACTTTGAATACTGTATTATTAATTATTACTATTATTATTATCTTTTTGGTGATGCCTTAGTGTTCGTATCAAATAACAACAAAACGTTAGAAAGAGTGTCAACTTGCAGCTTGGGAGGCCATGAAATTGTTATGTCATTCATTTTCAAATGTGGCATCCTACTCCTTGCTAGGAGTGGCAAGCTTCGTAACTGCTTCTCATGTCTTACTCTGAGGAAGGACACGTTCTTATACTAGACACTGATCTTAATCAAGTGTACATAAGATTAAGATGAAAAACATGAACTGGTGTAGCTGTTGTTATTGTAAATGTGACTTTCTTACAATATAAAAAGTTGCATTATAAATACGGTGATCAAAAGATTTACCACAGTGGAAAGTAGAGACTAATGATGGTGAAAGACAAGAATGTCTACGTTAAAAGCTTAGGTTTTGAAAAAAGAAACTAAGAGCCTTTCAAACATTTTGGTTTATCTGTCATTTTCTTTAAAGTTACACTTTGTGTGCTTCATGCTTGATATTTTTAGTCCGCTATACTATTGTCATTTTTTTAAATTGATACCAAAACAAGGGTATGACGTCTGTGAAAGGTCTAGACATTTTCCCCATAACAGCACAGAGCACATTCTATGTGGAAACTTGTGATGAACTGTCTTCCTACCACAGCTGGTGTCTGTATTCTATCTTTATAGTCAGTGATGCCTAGGATAGACTGTCTCCATACAAGCCTGTTACGGGATAAGTGATTTCAGATAAGAGATGGAAAGATGAAAGAGCTTCATGTTCTTCTTCCTCTTAATCTTTTCTCATTTCTACATGGGGTCGACATGACTGATCAATAGGTTATATTTTTATTAAAAAACTTTGAATGATCACACATAAAGCAGAACATAAACAGATGAAATACCAAGGCTTACTCTAATAGGGCAACATTGTAATTTAAATAACAGACATATTCAAAGTTTATTTAAATAGCACAAGCTTTACCATTTTTGTTTTGTGTTTCTGTCAAGCAGACATGGAAAGAACATACAAATTCCATGTTGACTGCAGGAAATATAAATGTTTAATGTTATCTATATCTCAACAGTACAAAAATGGTTGAAGACAAATTTAATAAAAACCATGTAGTGAATCAGGATTTCAGATTCCTTGTGTGAAAGCAATCATATCACTTTATTTCACATACTGTATTTTCCTGATCTCATTACCACTTTGGTATGTAACATTGCTGCAGTCACAGCACTAATTATCGGTATCTAGTATGTAATGGTTAAAAGCAGTTTCTTAAAAAGCTACCAATGAAGCTAAGATTTTTCTAAAAAGAATATTTCTTACATCTCTGGTCCTTGTGGATATGCAGACCACGACAAGGACAGCCAATGTTGTAAGAACGTATCAGATCGTGTGTCAGAATCCTAGTGGCTTCTGTACTTAAAGCTACCAGATTTTTTAATATAATACAGTATTCAAGCTCCAGCAATATTCAAGCTCAAATAAACTGCTTTGAACAGGATTTACATGCCAAACTTCCAAGGTCATTAGATAAACCATTAAAGCATTATGAAATTATGGTACCTATAACATCAATATAGAGTGGAAAATCCCCACATTCACATGTATTGATTCAGAATTTTTACTAATAATATTTTCTGTGTTTCTAAAGAATTTCTGAGCGATGAGACATTATCAAAAGCCTTGCACAAAGCTTCTGTGTTTTAACCAGAAAAAACAAATCAATAAGTAAAACTTGATATATTGACAATATTTCACACTTATTTCTCTTTTAAGCACTAAAGATGAGGTCTTGGCAAAGCACTCAAACAATTCCTCTCTAAAAAATAATGTCTTCTCAGACAACCAGATAGCCTTTATCTAGGGCATGTACTGTTTCTTTCATTTGTGTTGACCATTACATGAAATATATGTACACAGCTGGCTGGCCTTATGTAATTATCATCTTGTATCAGCATGGTAAATTCTGTGGCTGCCCACAGATAGACATAACAACAAATGATCTCTGTGTTCCTAATTATATAATGCTTACATTCTGTGAGTGGGTTGACTTTAGTCACCAGTTAATTGTTTGTTAAGAGACAAAATAATACAGTGTATAGCATAACATAAAGAGCGTGGAAAAACACTGCATTTGACTGACTGTCTTTAAATTGTATTACAATAAAAAAAAATGTCAACATCTGAGCAACATTCAGATGGCACTCATTAGAACTGGAGAACATAGCGTTACATACAAAAAATTTATAATTAAGCAATTCACATTCTTTGCTATCTGTATATTTCTAATTCTCAACAATCTCGTAATAGTAAAAATTATACCCATACTTTTATGATTTTGCATCTTGTCATATTGTTAAGGCCTATTCTGGTAAACAAGGGAATTCTTAAGACCTACTGCACATGCAACTGCATGCTTCTAAATGCACAGTCATCAATTGTAAAGGCAGAATAAGAGGAGTAAAAAGCACAAGCCTGAGACAGGAAGACAACTTGCAGCACCCATGTTTTTCAGATAACCTAGTTATTCTCCATTTGTTTAGTTTCTTAGCTAGAAATGTTGAATAAAAATTAATAGTTCTAGCCAATTTTAAAGACCTATTTCATATTGTAGTGGAAACTATCTGGAATAGACCTGAAGCAAACGCATTGCCAAAGAGTTGGATGTTACCTTTTTTGTTTTGATGAACTAAATTGAGAAATTGAATAGGTTTACACAACTTATGAAGTAAATAATTTCCGTTTTTTAACACTGTGGCATAACTGAACACAGCAACATTACAGCAAGTGTGCAGCCTATGGTCCCTCATTTGCATGGTTCAGCCCTCAGCAAACAATA
This sequence comes from Erpetoichthys calabaricus, assembly GCF_900747795.2. Classification (NCBI taxonomy): domain Eukaryota; kingdom Metazoa; phylum Chordata; class Cladistia; order Polypteriformes; family Polypteridae; genus Erpetoichthys; species Erpetoichthys calabaricus. Next base: position 134,281,087 of record NC_041405.2, read on the forward strand.
AGATTAGTATTGTGGCACTACCAGGCATCTTTTCCTTGTCATTGTTAAAGTATCCAGAGATTTTATTATATCTAGATACTAAAAGTATGGTGTTGCTGGAGTATGTGAATTTCCCCTTGGGATTAATAAAGTATCTATCTATCTATCTATCTATCTATCTATCTATCTATCTATCTATCTATCTATCTATCTATCTATCTATCTATCTATCTATCTATCTATCTATCTATCTATCTATCTATCTATCTATCTATCTATCTATCTATCTATCTATCTAAAAAGATTCCTTTGGACAGCATATCACCCATTACAAGCAAGCGATCCAGTCATCTGGGGCCCCACGCATAACATTGTGCGTAGAATTCATACTAAAACATGGCGTAAGGTCAAAAGTAGAAATGTGCGTACACACAAAAAAATTCAGATGCACAAAACTGTGCGTAAGCCAACTTCTACACACCTTACACTCCATAAATCCCAGTCAGTGTGAAAAGTGACGCATGTGCACAAGCCTGCTGTCCCAATCTGACTCCTCCCATAATTTTGTATATTTTTAATAAGCAAATCAATATAACTTTCACCTTCTGGTCAATGTTTGGTTAAAAGACAATGGCAAAAGCACGTGAAAAAAAGAACTGAATCAAATGTGAAGTGGAGGCAAGGAAAAAATGTATTATTTGTTGGCTTAAGCAGTTGTATAAACAACAAAAGGAAGTCGATTGAGTGATACAGAGTGGTGGAGAAACTCGAAAGGTCAAGTTCAGAAAGTCGCATAGTGCCCAAAATAAAAAAGTGGTCAGATATCAAAGTCGCTGTGAAAAGGCGAGTCGTATCTTACTGCCTGAGTGTCATAAGGAAGCGTATTGGTGTACAGAGAAAAGAAAAAAAATGGGGACACAGTGAAAAAAAGGTCTAAATGTCCACTTTAATCTCATAGTTTATTTTGTCATTAAAGTAGAACATCGGAAACTTAATCTTAAAATCAATGTTTAATTTAGTACAGTTTCTCAGATCCCATTGTAACTAAAGTAGCACATTAAATGCTTTGTATTCTATGTGTTCTTCTATGTGCTCTATGTGTGCGAATTACTATGTGCTTCTTAAACGGGCTTTCTCTTATGCCAACAGGACACAACACATTACATTCATGATATTACAACTTTTTGAACAATTTAAATACTAAGATGTACACTTGATATCATTTTCATGCATGTATTAAACATGGGGGCATGGCGGCACAGTGGTAGCAATGAGCTTGCACCCCATCCAGAGATTGTTAATGCCTCCCACAAGATGCTTGCTGGGATGTGCGCGACACTTGATTAAATAATTTACTGCAGCAGTATTGTCTGTTTCAAACGTACCAACCCCCAATTGCTCTCCTTTCTTTTCTTTCTTCATGTAACCAATCGCCACGCAATAAACTCTGTAATAAATGTCAAACCATCTTTAAGCTTAGAAACCCGATTCTTCAAAACTTTTAAGGAACATTGAAATATCTTTGTAGTACATGTTTAATTATTCCATCCATCTATCCATCCAGGGTCACACTAGTTCCAGCAAGCATACAGCACAAGGCAGGACCAGTCCCTGGATGGGGTGCCAGCTCATCACTACTACTGCGCCACCGTGTCCCCACATGTTTAATTATTAAAAGTATACATTATTTAAATGAAGTTAAAAGTTTATCTGTATAATGTAATATACATACTTTAATGTATTCCATCTTAAAAATGATACTTTGTCATCATCTATAAATAGGCGCTCTCTTCTATTGTATTGAATTGAACTCCTTTATTATTATTCCTTTATCCATTTGTATGATACAATGAGATTCAATATGCAAATCCTCCATAAACTTATTTTCCCATAAAACAATATAATAATAATAATACGATTAAAAAATATTTTAAAAATATACAATATAAAAGCATAAGTACAGTATACATGTACATATAGTGCAGATAGTGCAAATGGTTCATAAAGTGGTTCAGGTTGTGCAATATTACAACTGTAGAGCAAGTTTACAGTGAGGTAATTGTATTTATTATTATCACAGACAGTTCTACCAGGAGCACTTGATGGACTGATTGAGTACATCTATAGCTCTTGGGATGAAGCTGTTTCTGAAGCATTTGCCAAATGGGAAAAATTCAAATATTCTGTGTGCATGGCTGAGGCAGCACGTGCTATAAACATTCTCCAGGGCAGTTGCTGTATCCCAATAATCCTCTGCGTTCTTGATGATGGGCATACAAAACATTTTTATGCATAGGCACTGCTTATACATGAGGCCCCTGGTATTTCATTCAACACATGCTCTTTCAGTGATATTATAGTATGATAATTGCCAGTTAAGATGCCTTCTGTCAGTCAGGGTTTCAGTGCAAACAAGACCATAGCTGGCCTTTTGCCAGTAGATATTGACTTTCAAGGATGGATCCCCTTCTCATTTTACTGGGTGCTCCCATTGTAGCAGCAGTTTCTTGCTTGTCAGGGTAATTTGCTCCCTTGTTTTTTGCTCAGGAAATCAGTCCCATTTCATTCATTTTATCCCAGATGAAAGCTAACTTCATCTCAGGAGCTTTTACCCATTGGGCCAAATTAACTGGGCTAATGAATCAATGCAGTTGACTTGCCATTTTGGCAAACTATGCCACAAACCTGTGGCAATAACTTGCAAATCCAAAAACGAGATTAGCTCTGCTAGATGGGTTGGTAGGGCGGCACGGTGGCGCAGTGGTAGCGCTGCTGCCTCGCAGTTAGGCGACCCGGGTTCGCTTCCCGGGTCCTCCCTGCGTGTAGTTTGCATGTTCTCCCCGTGTCTGCATGGGTTTCCTCCGGGTGCTCCGGTTTCCTCCCACAGTCCAAAGACATGCAGGTTAGGTGGATTGGTGATTCTAAATTGGCCCTAGTGTATGCTTGGTGTGTGGGTGTGTTTGTGTGTGTCCTGCAGTGGGTTGGCACCCTGCCCAGGATTGGTTCCCTGCCTTGTGCCCTGTGTTGGCTGGGATTGGCTCCAGCAGACCCCCGTGACCCTGTGTTCGGATTCAACGGGTTGGAAAATGGATGGATGGATAGATGGGTTGGTCAAGCCCTGATGAGTCAGTCATTTCTCAATTGCTGAAATTGCAAATAATTTACATCTCCCTGAAAATGCATTTTTCATTATTTCTTGCTGTTGTAGGTATGTACTTCAGTGTCCAAAATGCAGAAGTAAGGGAGATGCTTTGAAAAAATACCAGGAATACTACTGGGATGGAAGTCAGTTGAACTGAAGTGGAGAAAAGTTTGCAGCAGATAAAAACCAACAGGGCAGTGCAGCCAGAAGACATTTCAGGTCAACTCCTTAAGTCCTGCTTAAAACAACTCTCTCCAGTTTTTTACTTGCTTTTGAACTGGTCCTTGACCTATGAATTGTATCAGGGCTTTTGAAACAGTCAGTCATTATCCCAGTTCCCAAGGTCTCCAAGTCAAACAGTCTGAATAAATATAGACCCATGGCATTCACCTACATTCTGATGAAATGCTTTGAACACTTTGTGAAAAACTCACTGCTCACTGTGCAAACAGAAGAATTGAAGATGCTCTGCTGGTTGCCTTACATCAAAGCTGCATTTTTCTTGATAAGCTTGGTTCCTATGTTAGGGCACTATTTCTAGATTTTTCTTCAGCATTCAGTACCATCCAAATGTTGATTGAAAAATTGAACAGTATGAATGTTAACCCATTTATTACATGATGAATTCTGAACTTCCTTTTAAATTGCTCACAGACTGACAAAGTACAGGACACTTTTTCAAAAGTCATTTACTCAAACACCGAAAGTCTGCAGAGATGTGCCTTATCTCCTTTACTTTTTACTCTCTACACAAGTGACCTGAGACCTAACAATGACCACTGTTCTATTATCAAGTATGCTGATGACATTGTGCTGATAGGATGCATATCTGTTGAGAATGAAAACCATAATCAAGTGTACAGTTTGGTAAACTGGTGCAATAAAAACAAATTTTAATCTGAATGTCAAAAAGACAAAATAAATGATATTTGATTTTAAGAGACAGAAATCTAAATGTTCATCCATCTTTGTTTTGAGGGAGGTTGTAGAAATAGTGACTGAATATAAGTACTTAATCTTAATTCCAATTCTTAATTGTGATATCGATTCTTGTCTTACGTTTCTGGCAGAAGATCTATTTGTCTCTCTGGTTTTGACCCCGGTGCATTCTCTGTTTTTTTGTGTGTGTGTGTGTGTAAACAACACTCGTGTTCTTGATTCCATCTTTCTTGGTCACTCGCAGAACTCGGGGTGAAAAAGGACTGCTACGCTCTTTTATAACCTAGTTGTCAAGTATCTGCATAATATGTTTCCTTGCAGCTTCAGAAAAAGATAGAAGAAGGAATTGATATGATTAGCATAGTGAACCTTCATATTTTAATGCAATCCCCCTCCCCCTGGTACAGGGGATTTTACACCCTAAACCTTCTGGTCTGTGAGTCCATGCTTCTACCTGGCATAGAGTGGGTGGCAGAGGGAATCCTAAACTAGTAAACTAGGTAGAGACATGCAATATCCACTTTCATATTGAATTTGTCAAACATAATAGATTTGATAAATACAGATAACAATGAGACAACATTAGACTGGTGTTTCTCTACAGAGGATAAATAAAACAAGCCTCTCATTTGTCTATAAAAATATTGCAGGATTTCTTAACAAAAACAACAAGGTAACTCGGAAACCTGTTGTGTTGTTCTGCAGCAGAGGTTGTAGCATTCCGTCAGCAACACACTGCTCAACTGCAGCTTCAGAAGAGAATTGCCCATCCATCAAAAAACCTTAGTATCATCTTCTAATGAAAGGAACCCTAGCCAAAAGATCTGGTAGCACATCATGTCCGGTAAAGTGGTCCTTGATGAGAATGCAGATCCGGACAAGGTGACAGGAAAAGAAGCAGAACTAATAAGACAATAAAAATTCTGCTTTGTTATTTAAATATGTAGACAAAGGGAGAGTAGTTCAGACTGACAAATAAAAAAGAACAAGTAACAGTCATTAATGTGCCACAAGACAAAAATAGAATCTGCACATAGGCAAATGGTGAAGAAGAACTAAATCAGTAAACACTAGAGACTCGGCTAAAGTCTGTTACACAAACATTAAGCCCCTTGCTACAGCAAAGACTCTCTTTTTCTATTACCCCATTGGCTTTACCCTCATGTAGCTGAAAAATAAATGGACAGGAGGAGCCACAAGTTAAACTGGACATAAGCAGAGGGCAGTGGAGAAGCCCAAGTCCCATCCTGCCATCTGCTAGAGGAGGAGGAACAGTTAAGCTTTTAGTATCCCCAACCAGTGGGTGTCTTTGTATATTGAAAGATGCTTGTTTCTCAAACAGTTGAAGCCAGCTGCTGGTGCACCACTTGGCTACTGTATAGTGCTGACTCTGCAGATGGAAGCATAATCTCTAAACATGGAATTAAAAGGCCATGGATGTGTAAATTTTGAAAGACTACTCCTCTCTTGATTTAATGTGTATCTCTGAAGGGAAAAGCATCAGACATCTACTGAATGTGTCATTAAATTTCAGTTTGTCATTTTCCAACCCGCTATATTCTAACACAGGGTCAAGGGGGTCTGCTGGAGCCAATCCCAGCCAGCACAGGGCGCAAGGCAGGAACAAATCACAGGCAGGGTGCTAGCTCACCACAGGGCACACCCACACACCAAGTACACACTAGGGACAATTTAGGATCATCAATGCACCTAACCTGCATGTCTTTGGACTGTGGGAGGAAACCGGAGCACCCGGAGGAAACCCATGCAGACACGGGGAGAACATGCAAACTCCATGTAGGGAGGACCTGGGAAGCAAACCCAGGTCTATTTACTACGAGGCAGCAACGCTACCACTGCGCCACCATGCTGCCCCATTAAATTTCAACTATAGGAAATGAAAAAAGAAACTTAGAGAAGAAGCACATTCAGTGTTTTAATTTTACAGTGTAAGTTAACTGTGTACACACATTACATTTTTAAGTTTTTCTATGATACATGCTTTATGACAATAGTTGTATTTTGTGTGTAACTGAGCTCAGCAATGGATTGATGCCACCTATGTTGTTTATTCTGGCCTTATGCTTGATAATTCTGGGATGGCCTCTGCCACCTAGTATCAATACAATAGAAACATTCACTTAAGAAATTGATGGAAGGATAAATATCTAATGTGCTAATATTTTTTTTTCTTCCTAGCTTTTTAAAATATGCTAATAAAGAAAAAACTAAATTACATAGGTCAGACAGTAAAGATGGAGCAGTAAATTTAAATCCTAGATCAGTGCCTCAGTGCTGAATTTAACTTTAACTTTAAATAATGATTTGAACTCTCAAAATTATTTGGTATATGTTGTGGCATGAAATTTTATATATAAATTGATAAATATTTTGTATGTCTTTATTTGTGAGTCAGACAAAGCAAGAGTATTGTTAGTGTTTCAGGATTTAATTGATGAGAACAGCAATGCTTTCATGTCTAACTAACTAACCAACCTCCTGAGTCTTTAGGACTGATTCAGGATGTGAATTTTATTGCAGGGTTGGGGGAAGTGCCTAAAATCAGTTTGGCGTAGTTGGCAGGGTTTTGGGTAACCATGTTTTGCACCCTGTTTGCAAATACTGTTTTGATGTATGTGTGTGTGTATGTATGTGAATTGTAGGGCATCCAGTGTACAAATGCAGTGGAAGTAAAACATTGTTTGGTTGATAAATGGCATACTGTATAACCAAAAAAGGGTTGAGACTTCTTGTGTGTCACCGAGGACACCCGCATGTTTGTTAGTGATGTTGGTAGTGAGTCCCTAATTGGAGTACTGTGTATGTGAGAGGCTGTGCGAGCATCAACCACATAAACCTGAATGTATGGAATTTTAATGAATCCTATGCAAAGTACTAATGAATGACTGGCATTGTAGGCGTCATTCATAGCAAGTGCTTGTGTGGATAGGAATGGTGTTTGTGTGGGTGTTAGCTTAAAAGGGCAAAAGTATAAACCATAACGAATTTGCCAAATTGTATTAGAGTAGCTTTGTGGACTCAGAAATTCCTAAATTCATAATAAAAGCAGCCATCTTCCAGTGGAGTGGCAAAGGCCAGCAGGCTATAGCTAGGAAATGGAAACCTGTAGTTTAGGTAGAGAAAGCAGAAGCTGAACCGAACATGCCACAAAATGGAAGGGGGCCAGAAGACAACTGCTGTTATAAGAGGTATACTACCTTGTATTAGATGAATGAAATGACATTACACATAGATAGATAGATAGATAGATAGATAGATAGATAGATAGATAGATAGATAGATAGATAGATAGATAGATACTTTATTAATCCCCAAGGGGAAATTCACATACTCCAGCAGCTGCATACTGATAAAAACAATATTAATTAAAGAGTGATAAAAACACAGTGCAAGTTAAAAAGTGCAAGGTGGAGAGTGCGAGGCAGGTATAACAGTCAATAACTTTGTATAATGTTAATGTTTACTCCCCCAGGTGGAACTGAAGAGTCGCATAGTGTGGGGGAGGAACGATCTCCTCAGTCTGTCAGTGGAACAGGACAGTGACAGCAGTCTGTCGTTGAAGCTGCTCCTCTGTCTGGAGATGATACTCTTCAGTGGAAGCAGTGGATTCTCCATGATTGACAGAAGCCTGCTCAGCACCCGTGGCTCCGCCACGGATGTCAAACTGTCAAGCTCCGTACCTACAATAGAGCCTGCCTTCCTCACCAGTTTGTCTAGACGTGAGGTGTCCCTCTTCTTTATGCTGCCTCCCCAGCACACCACCGTGTGGAACAGGGCGCTCGCCACAACCGTTTGATAGAACATCTGCAGCATCTTTTTGCAGATGTTGAAAGACGGCAGCCTTCTAAGGAAGTATAGTCGGCTCTGTCCTCTCTTGCACAGAGCATCAGTATTGGCAGTCCAGTCCAAATTATCATCCAGCTGCACTCCCAGGTATTTATAGGTCTGTACCCTCTGCACACAGTCACCTCTGATAATCACGGGGTCCATGGCAATAAGGAAGAACAGTATGAGAAGGAAAATAGCAAAGTGGTTGAAAGTGAAAATGGAATGATGTGTGAATGTTTAAGTTCTGAGAAATGTAACAGTTGGCATAAAAAATGTAAGGTGCTAGTATGTAGAACACCCACTGTTAAAACAGAAAGCTGTGAAAGCAGGGGAAAAAAGGAGTGTAAACCACCCATTGTAAAAGTTAGAGCAGTAGTAACAGGATCTTACTGGAACCCTAACACATGGGGAATTGACTTACCTAAGGATATTAAGATCTCAGATAAAGAGTGGGAAAGTGAGAGTGAGCAAAAGGAGAGGAGTGAAAGGAAGGAAAAACAGTAAAGGCGCTTCCTTCCATTATTCTTAACTGTACCATATTCTCCATATAATTTTGATTTCCATCCAGTATTTAAAGAACATGCTACACTGATAGCTATTTTGCGACTGTTCTGCTGCACTGAAATTTGATTTAGGAAAAAGAAATCAGGTAGAAGGCAGAGAAGCTGGTGAGTTTGAATAACCATTGTTAACTGCAGGGTATGAACTGGATAATAAAATATGGGAACTGAGCGAAGAAAGTGTGGAATTAAAACAAGGGACAGTGGAAATGAAAGAAATTCAAGTACTTGTGTGTGAAATGTATTGAAGAAATGCAAGAATAGCTGAGTTGGAAAGAAAGTGCACCAGTTAAGCAGTTAGTTTGAATGAAACAAGACAAGAGGGAAAAGGAAAAATGTCCCGTTTCATGTCTGAAGATGTGTGCTGTGGGGGATGGTACAGCCAAGATGAAAAATGTGCAAACTGGGCCTCTTTGTCAGAGAGACAGCAGCTTGTAAAAGTCACTGTAACTAAAAGAAACAGAAGTGTGAAGATTCTCAAAATAGAACACAGGTCAGTCTGAGGAGATATGCTGGATTTGGCACTTGGATTTTGAAGAGATTTTAGCCCACATTTTCAGGCAGCAATTACCATACAATGAAAAAGTACACACGGACATTGAAAAAATAAAAGGATACACAGGAGACATGAAATAGAAAATAGTTATTTCTAACTCTTTCCATTTTTTTGATCTTTTGCAATAATTTTAGTTCTATTTTGAGTTTTTTTTACAGACATTGGGTTGATGCAGGTAATACATAATGAGGGCAACAGATAGAGTAAAATCCACACAGGAGATCAGGTTACTACTAGAACACTGGAGCGGACTAATACCAATTTGTTCTTTTTTAATCAATGATATATCATAAGCTAAGTTTCCATCCAGTTTTTTGCGACGTTTTGTTATCGACAAACAGAATATACGTAAAAAAAATGTGCGAAATTTGCTGTCTCCAGCCTGTTTCCATCAAACTGGCTTTTTATCGATAAAATGGTGTGCGTGATGACGTCATCCCCCCCCCCCCCCCAAAACGAACTGTCGCATAAGTTTTGTTGTATCTCGAAAAAAATCTGCCCGTGAGCCGTTTCCATACATAATTTTGTGTATGTCGGAAATTATCTACCTTTTGTTTTCCACGTTACACCCCCTCCACTAAACAAAGAAAGAAAGAAATGGAGAGATTATTCAGACAGTTTTTTGAAATTTGCCAGCTTACTGTTATTTCAGTTTCACAAATATTTTGGAATTGTACATAATATCCGAAGACGACAGCAGAATGAAGCTTGGACTTTAGGACAAAGACTTACACTAGAACCATATGAACCCATGGTAATATAACATATAAAAACAGTCTTCTTGGTGAATAAAGTATCAGCAAGATGAATTATTGAATTACTGGCTCTTGGCATAAGCCCGCCATACACACATTTCTTCAAGAGTAAGTTGTGCACAGAACAACCACAAACTGTCAATCAGAAAACCACAATGGAAATTCATCTTGTACAAACAGTAACATTTCCATTATGTTATCGGTTACTGCACACTTTGTTCAAAAAAGAAATGCTTCCTTAATGCCAGTAGGCACAAACAAACTACATTAACAGCATTTACTAGGCAAGCCTAATAACTGTTCATCTTATTGGCACCACAAAATCTCACTTCCACCAGTATTCAAACCCACTACCTCAGCACAAATGTCCAAGTTTTTTATTTATGCTACTGACTTAAAAGACAAACCAAACAAGAAAGGAAAGAAATGATAACACACATAAAATATTTTAGCAAGAAATTATGAGACGAGATCTTGTCTCTGCCCAGTGTGTTCTCTATGTTACTTGCTAAGTTTACCAGTATGGTTTCCCACATTTTCTAAGCTTACAGTATTGTTGTGATGTGAGATTTTGCATACAAGTTGATGAATATTTTGTATATCTTTATTTGTAATTTAGGCAAAGCAATGTAATATTAGTGTTACATTAGTGAGAAGCATTCATATTTACCCTGCCTTTTAGGGATGGGTCTTTTTGAATTTTATGACAGAGTTGGGGGGAAGTGCCTTAAACAAGTTTGGCTAATGTTTCTCTGAAGTCTCTCAACCCCCATAGGAAAGCCAGGCTGCCTAACTGGCAAACTTTAGCTCAACAAATGGTTTTGGGGGTGGCAGGTGTGAAGATGTTCAATTCCCCCATTGGTCTGAAGTATGGCTATTTGGAACTGGCTTGTATCAGAAGCCTTTAAGTACCGTGACGTCCTATTGGCTGTAGGGGTGGGACAGAGAATCTATAAATTTGCTTGCTTAACCTCACTCTCTCTCTTACAAACTGATGAATGTCCATCTCACACCATGATCTGAAAAGGACAACACAATGAAGAGCACAGCTCGGCAGCCATATTGAGACAGGCATGTGGCCTGTTCTGAAGAAAGTTTACCACAAATGATGCCTTAAATAGAGACATTTTTAAGTAACTAACAAGTCTGTGTGCCGCCTGAAACTACACATGATCATTTAATCAGGTTCTATGGTTGCCAATATTCAAATATACATTTGCATATTGTTATTATTTATGAATATTATCAATAATACATTGTTTAAATTGTAACTTATCTGCTGCTTGTCTTTTACTACACCTAATTGCCTGAGGTTATAGATGTAGAAGGGAAGGTGGGGAGAAGTTACTGTATATACTATAATACCTTATAAACAGTGGAAAGTCTGTGAGATTAGAGGCATTCTGACAAAGGCTACATATTAATAATACAAAAGGGGATAATAGAGCAATATATTACTTTACCAAGACAAAACAAGTATTATGTTAATTATCTCTCTCTGATTTGATACACTGTAACCAGTAAGATCAAGCTATTAGTATGAATTTACCTGAAAAGACATAGTTTATCCTTTATTGCATTCAGCTAAAGCATGATTAGGTGTTGACTAACTAAAGTATCTTAGTTGAGATCACAAACTTTCCCCAACCCTTGTGTAAAATGCATATATAATGCTTAAACTACTCTGTCTGTACTCATTCTGAGTTAGCTTTTCAATCAACAGGTGTAACTCACTGGAACTTGGTTGGCAGTGTTTATTTCTCCATTGTCTGATTTAAAATTCACTAAGAGAGTACCTGCACCCTTTGTCCAAGAACTGTGCACCTGCAAGATGAGTGAGAAGCATATGTTGTTAACTTTTAAGCCTGAATTGACCAAAATGAAGAAAGTGTTGTCCTACTTCATCATACACCCTGAAACCTATTCTCTTCAAAAGACAGGACAGATAACAATAAAGTAAAAGAAGCAGAAAGTATGAAAATGATTTAGGGTTTTATTTTGGTATAATGTTTTTATCCTCCAGGTAATGTTAAAAAACAACTATAATGTTGAATAAAAAATTTAGGTAAAATAAAATTAAAAGGAACCTAATTATGAAATTCAATTTTCTGTTAAAACCTTTTTGAAGTATTGGATGCTTTGGTTACTAAGTTAACAAAACGTCAAGGTGGCAAAAGGAACTTCAACTTGAAGGACCCAAGTGCACTCTTGTACTGAGCCTATGTCCTGAGTCAACTGGCTCATGGAACTTAAGACCAAATTAATCTAATTTAATATAATCTATTAACACTGAATAAACAAGACCATGTAAAATCCTAATTCAAATATTTAGAATTTCTTTAAGGCAAGGAAGAAGTTTTTCCAAAAGAACCTTTGCAGGATTCAAGATGTTCAAGATGATAACCAGAAAATTACACAAAGACACTTAAGGTCTCCACTTCAACAATATGACGTGGTAATTTTTGTTTGTGATTCATAATGTATGAAGCATATGGTCATGATTTTGGGATCATTTAATTGTGGGTTAGTTCAAAAATGCTTCAGAGACTGAATGGTGCTCTCCTGTTTATAAAATATCTTGTAAGTTCTTACTTGCAAAATAGAATTTATTTTGAAGCTCTTATCCAAAGCAATTTAGAATTCACAATTGTACAGTACAATCATTTCCATACTACTACATTTGAAGCACTGGCAAACCATATCATAGTGATTAAATCTGATAGAAAAGCTTTAAGCGAAAGTACAGACCAATGCTTGAATTATACTTTAAGACCTAACATTTAAGAGAGGTAAATACATTTTTGTATTATACAGTTATGATTCTGTGATTGTGCAGCTGCTGTATTTTGTGCAACAACTTAAGTCTTACTATGCAACTCTGACATTCTTTGTATAGGTTTGAAGCAAAATGACTCCTTTTATTGGCTAACTAAAAAGATTACAATATGCAAGCTTTTGAGGCAACTCAAGCCTCATCTTCAGGCAAGATGTTGTAAATTACATCATGTCTAAAAGTAGGGGCTTGAGTTGCCTCGAAAGCTTGCATATTGTAATCTTTTTAGTTAGTCAATAAAAGGTGTAATTTTGCTTGACTTCTCACTACATTTATAATGGCTAACACGGTACAACACCCTAGTATTATAGGTTTGAAGGAAATCATTGAAAATATTTTTCTCTATAATCTGACTTACCAATACCTGAAAGTGCAACCAGAAAAAGAATATTTGTAGTTGACCATGAGAAGTCGGAGAAAGCTTTTATTATTCTCATTCATTAGACAGCAAAAATCAATAAACCAATCATTCAATCAATAAGTAAACTTTCAATAAATTAGATTTACTTGTGCACCAACCTTTCATAGGCTTAACTTTCACAGCATTTCAGTAAAATGTATCTTATGTGATCAATCATCTATCATTTTCTTGAATCCATTTTATCTAATGCAGGAATTAAGACAATGAAGGACATGAGCTAACACTGGATAAAATGCAAGTCCATCACAAGGTATGTTCATGCTTGATGTGTATTTAATGTAGTTTATGTGTTCAGGTATATCATGTGGCAGAGCATTTACTGTTAATGCATTATAGCTGTACATTTCTGAATATGCTCTGAACCTGTACTCAGTGAAGTTTACAGTCACAAATTAGCTTAGTATTCATGTCACTGAAAGTTGAAACAAACTAGAGAACCCCCAAAAAAATATCAAGGAGAAAAATGAAGAAAAGTCAGAAAATGACAGGGTATACAGCCCAAAACTGGTTTGTAGTGCAGGGAGTCAGTAGCTGGTGTGGACAGCAGCCTGGACACAGACAGACAGACACTGATGGTTTACACCCAAACACACGTTCATTATACATTTCCTATTTACGAGTGTATCACACACAACCCAATGCCTCTGCACCAAGCACCCTCAGTCCAGGCCTCTTTCTCTCTTGCCTTCCTTCACCACCTCCACTACTCCCCTCCGAGCTCCTCCGATGTGCTCCAGGTGCCTCCCAATGAGCTTCCAACAGCACGTCCTGGTGTGGCGGAAGAGCTGCACGAGCACCTGGAAGCACTACAGGTGTCCCTGGTTCTCTGCTGGCGGAAGTGCTGACATACAGGGCTTCTTAGGCATCTGGGCGCCCCCTGGCGGTGACAACGGGCCCCTACAGGGTTGAGCTTCCATGCTGTGTTCCCGTGGTCCCCATACCAACCAGTGCAGCTGCCCTGTCATGGTCTGGAGGAGGTGTAGTCCCTCTTCCGGTCCTTCCAGGCGTGCCGGCTGGGTACCGTCCCCAGCCGCTCGCCACACAGGAAATACTGAGCCATCAAGCTACTCCTTAAACAACAAACTGTGTATCATTTTGTCCAACAAGAGAATACAGAGTGGGAAAAAGGTGTAAATACTTTTAGCTCTTTACTTTACTAAACTTAGTAATGTCTGTATTGCAGTGCCTACACTTGATCAAAACGTGCAAGTCTTAATAACATTAGGTGGCAGAGCCTTTAGGTTCAGGGTGAAATTAAATTGTGTATTTTAATGCATTTGTGTTTATCATGGTGCCAGGGAGTGGCGATATGTTAGACAGACTTGCAACTAAGAATTTCAATGTACTCTGTACATGTGACATACTGCTATTACTTCTACTAATAACAGTAATTCATTACATTTATATAGCGCTTTTCTCAGTACTCAAAGCGCTATCCACCCAGGGAGGAACCAGGAAGCGAACCCACAATCTTCCACAGTCTCCTTATTGCAAAGCAGCAGCGCTACCACTGACTACTACTACTAAAGTGAATTCTTACATTTTGATTAGCCTACAATTCTTACCTTAAAACACAGACAGCTTAGACCTTTGCAAGGATGGTCAAAGCAGCAGCTCATAGCAGTCTCCAATGTTGAAGTTTTGAAACATTCCCTTTCATATTTAAAAAAAATGAGATTAAAAGCTACAATGTCCTGCCACCAATACTACTGTGAAGACTATTCTTCAAAACAGTGCATTGGTATAAAAATGTTGCCCTCTTCATGTGTTATTAATTTGGGCCTCTTTCTGCAGGTATTAATAGATCAAATAGTACATTTATTGATTTGGGCCACTTTCTTAGGTATTAATAAATCAAATACACAAGTGACTTAAGTGTGACTGCGTTTGAACACTAAAATCAGAATTGTCCAAAAATGTACATGTCCTCAACTGGTTTGACATCATTGTTTATGTGACCCTCTTCATTCATCTGCTTTGAAAATCAAGTTGGATGGCAGTAGAGGCTCAGTGTGGTAATAAAAAGGAAGCAAGGTGGCAGACTTAATAAGCATTTGTGGTAACTGTTCACTCCCAATACACCCTGGTTGCTGTGGACTTTTTTTTTAATCAGTCTTGCACACAGATCCTTTTATCCAAGCAAAGCTCATGAATAGCATTTCACATTTTACAACTTTGAACTTTGCATGTCCTTCATACTCTCAAGCACAAAGCTACGCAACATCCAGAAATGAATGCAGTGTGGAACATGCAAAAATAAATGCAGTGAATATGTATATAAGAAACACACAACAGAAACCCAAATTTGGTTAACCCACTTACAGAATATTGACTTTAAGGCTAATGCAGATATGTTTGTTTTTAACCACGTTACTGCATTGATTTTCATACTACATCTCAGCATGCAAGCATATCTGCCATTTCCTTCATCTCCATTGCTCAACAAACTTTAGTCGTTTTTGGTATTTGTTTATTATTGCCAGCTTTTATACATAGCCAATCATATGTTACCTGATCTAAAAGAGCAAAAGTTATAGTAGACGTTCTTGTTACAAAAAAGTAATGAAAACTAATTTGCAATGAAGGCAGAGTGTTTACTCAACATGTTGTGTATAAGAAAGTAATTTTTGCTTAAAAATGTTATTTTATTCAGTATGGAGTTACCTAAGCATACAAGTATTGTTCTAACAAGCGTTTTAGCATACAATCCTTCTTTCTTTTACAGGTAATGTGGACATAAGTAATTAAACACCCCCTACTAGCCTTCGCTTCACCGTCATATTCACAGTTTTGTACGAACTGGTATGGCTGTAATAATTGCATTCAAGGTATTAGCTGTGATTTTTACTTTTCAACTTCTCTTCAATGTCATTATGTGCTGATGACTTTGAGACATCTTGCCCTGAAAATAATGTGAAATAGTGCAGAATCCCAGCATGCTGTTGGTGTTCATGATGGTCTAGGTTGCATTTTTCCTGACATATTTGTTTTTGTTAATTTTGTGCCTGCGGGACACATTAAGACTAGACACCTGTACATATTCATATTAGATTTAGATTGCTTGCAAAACTAATTTGAACATTCAAATAAAATAATTTCATATGAGCCAAAAATCTGAATTATGTCTCCTTTAGCTGCAGCATGAGTCTAGTCTTTGTATGATTTTGGCTCACATCCATGGCTGTTAAACAAAACTCTTTCTGTAGTTCAGATGGGGCATCACAAAAACCCCCACTCCTGCTCAAGAGAAGAGATGACTGGCTATACACAGCGGGCAATTATTTTGTGTTTTCTTAGTAGCAGATTTGGATTGCTATTTTTGTGACATGAATTGTAGCATGTCTCATTTCCCATATTAAAGCTAGTACACTTCAGAAATGAAGCATACAGTCAAACACTTTGTGTCCCGTGACAGCAGAACATCAGACTAATAGAGCTGCCTTCAAAGAGTTTCCTCTCTCTAGTCGGAGTTTGTCCACCCAGCAGTTTCAGTGTCCAGAGCTTGTGGGACTACAGATTGTTGTTTGTGTTCATATTGTACTTGGATCTTGTGAAGGGAATGAGAAGTACTTTGTAACAAGAGGAGATACGCCAAGTATAAGCCACCCTGTTAACCCAAAATTAACAGCCTAAAAAAGATTAGATATTTTATCCAGAAGGTGACAGGTTTACTGACTGTAATAGCTTCTTGAAACTATGCTGTCTGTCTGTTTTGCTAAGCACTTTTAATGTTAATTTCTGAGACATTTGCTACATACAATAAAAGTTAACTAGATAAAGAAACAAATAATCTGACCGCTATAACACCAAACCTTCAGATTCTAGCCCAAAAATGAGCACCTATTCCTCCTCATCTGAACAACCTGAATTCTGAACATGCATGAAAGTCTGGCCTGGTCAAAGTATACGCAGTACTTTCTTTCTCTGGTGATCCTTTAGCTATGGTGGCTGCTAGCTAGTAGTTTCCTGAGCTTTCTGATTAAGCACTTCCTGCCCTGATCTCAGCTGTGTGCAGCCCTGACCATACACACACACACACACACACACACACACACACACACGCACACACACACACACACACACACACACACATTCTACTGGCTACTTAAACCCATCAGACTGAATTCTGAATGCAGTGTACACATAGTTTACCTTTGTACAGGGGAATGGATGAAAGACAAAAACAGCTACCTCCTACCAGCCGAAAACACAAGCTGACAAAATGCACAGAAGTATTCAGTCCATTTTGTAGGCTTACCATAGACATCCTGAAATATTCTTTCTTGCACTTCAGTTGCTCTGTTTGTGGTCCATAGATATTATAGCCCCTGTCTGTAAATGGCAAGGAAATGTCTGTTATCTGCTTGATTTAAATAAACAAATGAAAATATAAAAGATAAAGAGAAAAAAAACACTGTAACCACAGAGGCAACCAAATCAGCAGGTCAACTAGAATAAAAAAGAGAAGTTTTGTACAAATAGGCCCTGGACATAACCTACACAGTCTAAAACCAGATTCACAGATACGTCTTCTATTCCTCTTTTCAGTGTGCAGAGTAATTGGAAGAGCAATGCTAAAACTGAGTTCATAGGTGTCAAACACACACGTATAAATAAGAGACTGTAGAGAGATAACCCTAACCAAAAAAGAAACAATCAACTATTCAAACACCTGTATAATGATGCTGCATCAACTTTACAAACTAATTGATCTTTCCATTGAAAAAATCAATTAAGTGCAGAGGATTCTGTTACTGGCAGTTAGATAACTTTTATTTCCTTTCTGAAGCCGGAGCTTCAAAAATATTTCAGCATCTTGAAAAATGGTCTGATGAAAGCAGTGGACTCTCTCTGAATTCAGGCAACGGCTTATCTAGTAAACTGTTACTCCTTCTGCCACTCAAATGTTCCAATGGCACAGATCTATTACAAAAATAACCTCTTTAATCTTATCTTCATTTTCCACTTTTACTGCCCAACTTTCTTGTTAGCATGTTTAGAACCTTAGAACCATTTGATCCAATCCCAAACTTACCTTTACTTTTGCCTCTTCAGTTCGTAATAGTAGTATAATTTACTCGACAAGCTGTAGAATGAACTTCTCTACATTAGCTGTGGTAATTTTTGCAATAGCTCCGCCCTGACTTTGACACATCACTGAGAGATCCCATAGGGAGGGATGTGTTTTTGGGTTTATTAAAAGACATTTCCTGTTTGTGTGGCATTTAAAATGTAACTATGAAAAGGTAATTATTTAACCAAAAAGAGACATTTTTAATTTTATAAACCCAGGAAGACAACATGCTCGACAACCTGCTTATCAGTCTTAGTGTGAAATATGCTGATCAAGCTCACTGCCTATAGAAAATTTTTAAAACATGCAACTTCTGTTCCAAGATCCAAAAAACTATAAAGGAGTTACCTCCACCTAAGGCAGTGGTTCTCAAACTGTGGGGCAGGCCCCCCTAGGGGGGGCGCGAAGATGTGAAATAAAGAAAACAAGAATCGAAAATATGAAAAATACATCTATTGAAACCAAAACAAATTAACTTAAACTGCATTCTGATACTAGAAAATAAATATAGAGTAAGATAAATGACGATAAAAGTTAAGTAGGTATAATTAAATGTGCATCTATGATATATCATTAATTAAAAAAGAACAAATTGGTATTAGTGGGCTCCTTTCAAAAAAACCTTAGGGGGGCGGAATTAAAACTGTTATGAAAACTCGGGTTGCAAATACTTAAAGGTTGAGAAACGCTGACCTAAGGAGCAACTAGTGCCCCTCTTCTTTGCACCATATGCATAAGAAGGTGTAATAAGGAAAAAAAGGTTAACAAGGAATACTTGTTTAATCTTACACTGTTCAGCAATGAATAATTTGAAATAAATTCTCCAGATTAAGTGATGCAATACAGATGTGAACAAGATGAGCTTCCCCCTACAAGTAAAATACCTGAAGTTGTGGAAATTCCACAGGTTGTTTCCAAGAGATGAAAAAATTATTATGCTGCAGACTTAATCCTTCAGAGTTTTTTTGAAGTGAGGCAATAAAAGACATTTCACTGACCTAGTCTTCTCTGGTCATACATGAATGTCAACCACTCAGTTCCTACTCAGCTTCCAAAATTGTAACAACTGGAAGGACAAACAGTCTTCAATTCACATACTCCTGGTCTCACCCATGACACTCTGCCACGTTTACCCTCAAAATAACTCCAAATTGGTAGGGCACAGACTGGAACCTCCAGCCAGTTTCTTCTGGGACCAGGTCTGCAGGATCACTATTCTGGATACTACACCTGTGAAAAATTGTTACAAAAAAGGCATGCTGTTTTTAATTTTTTTTTTTTGTGGCAGGAAAAGAAACACAACCTTGATTGAAATGTAGCAAAGTCATGTCATTTTATGAAAGGGAAGCTACAACAAGAGTCTTCTGCATATTGGGTCAGGCACTCACATGCTTCAGTACTAGTTAAAAAAAAGCAGATATAGTGCTGGCGGCACGGTGGCGCAACGCTGCTGCCTCGCAGTTGAGAGATCTGGGGACCTGGGTTCGATTCCCGGGTCCTCCCTGCGTGGAGTTTGCATGTTCTCCCCGTGTCTGCGTGGGTTTCCTCCGGGCGCTCCGGTTTCCTCCCACAGTCCAAAGACATGCAGGTTAGGTGGATTGGCGATTTTCAATTGGCCCTAGTGTGTGCTTGGTGTGTGGGTGTGTCCTGCGGTGGGTTGGCACCCTACCCAGGATTGGTTCCCTGCCTTGTGCCCTGTGTTGGCTGGGATTGGCTCCAGCAGACCCCCGTGACCCTGTGTTCGGATTCAGCGGGTTGGAAAATGGATGGATGGAAGATATAGTGCTGTGGTCTTAAATGCTTAGGCGGATGAACAGGTAACTATAAATTGAAGAGGGTAACATACAGAGTAATGCTAAGACATTGTTATTTAAGTACCCTTTTCATCTCAATCACAACTGAATACCACAAAGAGAACAACTAAAATAGAAACAAAGGAAGTGCACAATCTTGAGTACAAAATCTTCAAGCTGAAGATTAGATAAGCAGTAGTGCTTCAGACCAGTTCCATAAATGTATAGTAAAATACTGTTTTATACAACTAAAAGACTGGTAACTTACGTTCCAGCTCAAGTGGCAACTTTAATGCAGTGACTTCAGTCACCTTCCAGATTATGCAAACTCCTCAGTACTGTCCCATGCATGAGGAA
Source organism: Erpetoichthys calabaricus (assembly GCF_900747795.2). Lineage (NCBI taxonomy): Eukaryota > Metazoa > Chordata > Cladistia > Polypteriformes > Polypteridae > Erpetoichthys > Erpetoichthys calabaricus. The sequence goes on from NC_041405.2 coordinate 134,301,345, forward strand.
GTTCATGAGCTAACTCCGTCACTTTCTTATTAAGACACTGACTCACAGTGTGACCCAGTCACTTCCTACTTCAGACAAATTATTACTGTGTCACATTCATTGCTCATGCAATGACTGCCAGTGCATCCAGTTAACCCAGCCCCTAAAGAGACACCTAGCCACCCTCCAAAGTAGCTCTTGGCATGTCCACACCATAAAAAAAACATCTTAGTGCAAAAATCTAATTATCAACTTGTTTGAGAGCCAGGCCAGCAGAGTAAAACTTAAAGCTAGTAAAAATAAGTTAATAGATAAGTTAATAAATGAATAAAGATAAATGGAGTAAAAAAGGGGAGAGAATCTGCTTCCTCAATTTAAATGCTTATTCTAAAATGTTATTGATTAGATCTTGCCAGGTTTTGAAAAAGTTTTGTACAGATCCTTGAAGTTGAATTTGATTTTTTCCAGTTTTAAATAATATAAAACATCACTGACTTAGAATCGGAGAATAAGGATTCTTTCAGTTGACCAAGATAAGTCTACGTGCCAGTAGTGTGCTAAAGGCAATTACAATTTGTTTGTCCTTCTCCACTTTAAGCCCATCTGGGAGTCCACCAAACACAGATGTTAATGGGTTAGGAGGGATTGTTAGGAGGCTGTCTGAAAGGCATTTAAAGATTTTGGTCCAAAATGATGTTAATTTGGTGCAGGCCCAAAACATGTGACCCAATGAGGCCGGAACTTTGTTGCAGCGTTCGCAGGTTGGATGTTGCCCTGGAAACATTTTGGACAATTTTAAACGAGAGAGATGCACTCGATATATAATTTTTAGTTGAATAATTCTATGCTTTGTGTATATGGCGCTTGAGTGAATTCTGTGCATTGCTACTTTCCATTCCTTTTTTGAGATCCTTTTCCCATTGTCCTCTTGGATCTTTGAAAGGGAGGGACTGTAAAATAGTTTTATATATTACGGAAATGCTGTCTGAGTCCTCAAGACTGATCAATATTTTTTCAGGCATAAAGGTAGATGGAAGGTGAGGGAAACTGGGCAAGTTTTGTTTAACAAAGTTTCTAATTAGAAGGTAGTGAAAGAAATGTGTTGCTGGAAATTTAAATTTGGAGTGTAATTGTTCACAGGATGCAAAGATGTTGTCTATGTACAGATCTCTAAATGATTTAATCCGAATGTTTTCCAGACGTTAAAAACTGCGTACTTTTGAGAGGGTGGAAAAAGGTGGTTCTTGTGCAGAGATGCCACAGATAAAAGCTTCTCTATCTTAAAATACTTCCTACATTGGTTCCATTTTCTGAGTGAGTGAAGCACAATTGGGTTGTTAGTATATTGGCGATATCTTGTATTTATTGGGGTGCAAAGCAAGGAATATAAAGCAGTACTGCAGGATTTTATTTTTATTGCGGACCAAGTAGTGTATGTTCATCTATTTGTGTCCATGTCCAGGTTTTTATAGCTTGTATATTTTCTGCCCAGTAATAAAATTGAAAGTTAGGTAGAGCCATATCACCTTCTGCCTTAGGTCTTTGTAGGGTCGCCCTTTGGATGCGTGGATGTTATGAACTCCAAATCAATGAGGTTTTGGTTGAATCTAATTTCTTCAAAAAAGATCTATTGATGTATATTGGAATGTTTTGAAATAAAAAGAGAAGCTTAGGAAGGATATTCATCTTAACAATGTTAATTCTTCCAGCTAAAGTGAGATGAAGGGTTGACCATCTATGCAAGTCTTGCTTAATTGTTTCCATGCAGATGGCAAAATTTTGTTGATAAAGAGCTTTATGTTTACTTGTGATGTTTACCCCTAGGTGTAAGGAAGGTGTCTAATCTAATATTGTATGCTTGAGAATTCACTGGGAAGAGCACACTTTTATTCAAATTAATTCTGAGACCAGAAATCTTTTGAAATTCTGTTAGTGCTGTTAGGACTGCAGGCACAGTATTTTGTGGATCTGCTATATACAGTACCATATCATCTACATACATATAGAGAAACTTTCTGTTCCAGTCCTTCTCTAATAATCCCCTTTACCTCATGAGCATTTTGACAGTGAATTGCCAGTGGCTCAATGGCAATTGCAAAAAGCAGTGGTGACAAGGGGCATCCTTGTCTGGTACCACATTTTAGTTTAAAGTATTCTAAATAGTGTTAAAACAAACTGAAGCTTCTGGATTGGTATACAGTAGTTTGATCCATGCACAAATGTTCGGGCCAAACCCAAATTTCTCCAATGTAGTGAAACGGTTCCATTCGACCATATAAAATGCTTTTTCTGCTTCCAACAATAATAATATCTCCAGGGTGTTTGACTTTGTCTGTGAATATATTATATTAAACAGGTGTCGAAGATTGGAAGCTAAGTGTCGGCCTTTAATAAATCCAGTTTGGTCTTGTGATATTACTGAAGGCAGCACTTTCTCCTTCCTTCTAGCTAGGACTTTGGAGACTATCTTAACATCTTTATTCAGAATTGCAATTGGTCTGTATGATGCACACTTTAATAAGTCCTTATTTTGTTTAGGAAAGACGGTAATTAGTGCTTGGCTAAAAGTTTGAGGTAGAAATTTAATCTCTCTAGCTTCTGTAAATGTTGCTGATAGAAGGGGAGCTAGTTGAGTGGAGATTTTTTTTCTCACACTTTGCATAAACAAGGATACCAAAGGCTACAGTTCCTTGCAGATACAGGCTTTTTACAGTAATGCGTGTTTAAGTGAGCCACAAGACCAAAGACCTAGCCTACAGCCTGTTGGGTATTCTTTCTCTCATTTCTGTCTCCAACAAAATACACCCAACAAATTAGGATGAGTCGGTTTAATTATCTGTTTTTAGAACAACCACATTATTACTTAATAATAATTCTTTACATTTATATAGCACTTTTCTCACTATTCAAAGCACTCCTCACATGGAGGACCTGGGATGTGGACACATGATCTCCTTAGTACAAGGCAACAGCAACACCACTGCTCCAGGCTAACACATCCACACACACTGTCTTTTCGACATATCATAATGAAAACTGTTACAGTGCATAGTTGGGCTTCATATACATTTTTTTTCTATCAAATGTAAATGTCAGTTCTTTAATTAACAAAGTTTTAATCAAACAACAATCGGGGCAGCTTAGCCGAACACCAGACATTTGATGTGTTCATTCCGTGAGCTACAGAAAAAACCACAAAGATGCTAAATGTAAGCTCACACAAATAAAATAAATGGACAGTGTGATCTGGTCTAAAACAGGCAGTGACTCTCTAAAATGTATTGTGGTCTTCCACTTTGAAGCCTCACTGAAGTAACAGCTTTGATTGTTGGGTCCATCAGGATGGATGAGTATCTAGATTTTGATGGTACACCATTGTGTTCTTTGAAAAGGAGGTGAGCAAAAAAGAATTAATGTCAGCAGTTTTTGTTGGATTATCTGTCGGTGGTCTGCACCAGGGAATCAATACAACAAAGTCATTAAGACTCTCTTTGACAAACATGCTCTGGTGTGAAATAAAGGATTTGAAATAAACTCGTAGGCTCATGAGTAATAAAAGAAACCAGTGTATTTCGCTTATTTTAATCATTTACACAGAGGCGTAGCTGGAGAAATAAAAAAAAAAAGTGTGCAACAGCAAATAGAAAACAGCCACTTTTGGTCTGTGTCAGGGAACTTCCAGTCTGATGGGATGAGTGGTTGAGGGGCTGAACACAGAAGTCTATTTTGAGCAATGCCACATTAGCATGGTGATGAAATATTATGTTGCAAAACAATTTCAGAGAAACATGTATAAAGGTTTATACAACATCAAAAAAGGGAACAGTAGCAACGCACTGAAGGTATCAGTCTGTCCAAGATGAATGTTTGCACAAGAACCCTTTCCTCCTGTCCCCTTTCACACTAAAATATGTTAATAGAAACATACACACTTATACTTAAACACATTATATAAACAAACACAGTATGTGTATTAATTTAAAATTAGTATTTTTGTAAATTTCCCTCATGTTGTTTCATGCAGATAATGTTAGGGGCATTAGTTTAGGCTTTGTTTGTCTTCCTTCTTGTTTTTCACCCTCTGACCCTTCAAGAGTAGCAGCTATCTTTGCATCTTTGTCAGTTGAGAGCTTTCATTTGCACAGTCCATTACCAACTTCTTGTGGATCTATTAGAATTCCAGTAAATGTAAGTTATTTTGTAAAGAAAAACGGACAGGTAAGCTAAACTTACAGATTGGGAGTCAAGTCTTGAACTGGAATTTGACTCCCAGGCACACTGACAGTTAAGGTCTATAATGGGTAAAGATGGCTTTGGGGCATTCAAAATGCTGAGGACACACAGCTGAGGAAGCCCTGGAAGTCTGAAGCAGAAATGGGAGAAGGGGTGACTGAAGCACACGAGGATGAGTGGATAAACTGGGAGCTGAGTAGAGAATCATAGAACATGCAAATTACTGACAAGGCAAGATTTTACCTAAAGACATTTCTCATTTCAAAGTATGTATGCAATTAATTGTGTGTATTAAGCATAACATACTGTATGTTCATTGCATTTTTACTTTTCATATATTGTGTGGTGGTACACACCTTATTATTTAGAACATTTGAAAAACTGATGAGAATAGGCAATTAAACCCATCAAACCTTGCCAATCATATCCATTTAATTCCTTCAAAACAACATCAAGTCTAGTTTTGAAGGTCTCTAAATTTCTACTGTTAACCACTTTACTTGGTAACTGTTTCCAAGTGTCTGTGGTTCTCTGTGTGAAGAACTTCTTAAAATTTGTGAGTTGTACCTTTTAACAATTTTCCAATTGTATCCTCACATTCATGTTGAACTTGTTTTAAATCAATGTTCCACTGTACTAATTTCTTCATAATTTTAAACACTTCACTTGTGTCACATCTCAATCTCATTTTGCTTATACTCCAGTGCTGGAATGTCTAACTCTAAAATGCTGTCCTTTTTACTTGCCTCGAGAGTTTACCATTATTTTTATTCCGGCCATTTACATCCCTCTGGGAGTTAATTCTAAAGAAGCTTTGAGTGTACTTTACCGAAATGTTACAGAGCTGCAAACCGTACATCCCACTGATTTTATTATTGGGGCTGAAGATTTTAATTACGTAAATCTGAAGACTGTTTTCTCCAACTTTTATCCATTTGTGAACTTTCCAGCCAGAGGATAGAAAAAATGGGATCTTGTGTGTACAAACTCTTGAGATGCTTACAAAGTCGTAGCCACACCCATCTTGGCCTATCTGATTATGTTCCTCCTATGCTACTGCCTGCATATAGAACACTGCTTAAACAGCCCAAACCAAACCTCTAAGAAATCCAGGTGTGATCACAGGGAGCTGTTTCAGCTCTGCAGGACTGATTTGATAACATGGGCTGGGGCACATTTAAAGCAGCTGCCACATATAGCCATGAGATTAACTTAGAGGAGTATGCATTATCAGTCACATGCAACATTAACAGGTGCATACCTGTAGATGTGCCTGTATCAAAGACCATCAGAACATGTGCAAATTTGAAAATGTGGTTGACATTGGTGGTACGTGAACAATTAAAAGCCTGTAATGCTGCTTTAGGTGACGAGGTAGCATTTAGGACTAAACAAAAATATGGCAAGAAAATGCACAGCCTCTTTTCAGGACACTAGAGATACATGATGCTTGTGGCATGGAGTGCAAGCCATCACAGGCTATAAGACCACACCACCTGTCTGCAAAATCAATGCCACTCTTCCAGATATTCTAAATAACTTCCATGTGCACTTTTAACCTCCAGTTCCTGTCCTTACTTTTCTTTCTCCAAAAACCCAATCGCTACACAATCAGCTATGTAATAGATGTGAAGCCATCTGTAAGCTTAAAACGCTGATTCTTCAAAACTTTTAAGGAACATTGAAATATCTTCATAGTACATGTTTAATTATTCTATCCGTCTATCCTTCCAGTGTCGCGTCAGCACCAGCAAGAATACAACGCAATGCAGGAACAATCCATGAACTAGCTAGCGCTGCGGCACCGTGTCCTCACATGTTTAATTATTAACAATACAGATTATTTAAATGAAGTTAAAGTTTTATCTGTATAATATAATCAACATATTTTGCTGCATTTCATCTTAAAAATGATATCATCATCATATGTAAATATGCGCTTTATAAAGTGGCGCAGGTTGTGCAATATTATAACTGTAGTGCAAGTTTACAGTGAGGTGATTGTACTTATAAGTACAAACAGTTCTACAAGGAGCACTTGATGGATTGATTGAGTGCGTTTATAGTTCTTGTTGTGAAACTTTTTATAAACCGCGAAGTCCGTACAGGGAAGTCTCTGAAGCGTTTTGCCGTGGTTCAGGCAGCGTCTGCTTCATGCTGTATACCGATAATTCTCTTTCCGATCAACTGCTGCTGTGATTCCCCACTCAGATACAGTGATATAAATACTCCGAGTGGTGCAGTGAGAGTAATATGGAAAAAGATGATCTGCTGTGGCAACCCTTTACGGGAGCAGCTGAAAGAAGAAGAAGATGCAGTGAGCGTAACAACGCTAAAGCAGTTATGGTACTTGGAATACTGTAGCTATTCCCTGGACCATTATATTGCTGCAGGTTAATTACAATCAGATGCATTACACTAATAAACAATTTGCAGTTAGTTTCAGTGTATTTATAAAGCCGCGTCAGGAATGTGGATCTAAGAAAGAAAGGGTGATCACACAGGAACAGTAGTACTGCTTTGACGCTGGGTGCCGCCAGTCTGCAAAACCGAGCGGAAAAATTGCATACGCCATGGTATGAGGTACCGTGGAAATGTGCGTGACTTTACGCCAAGTTTAGGTTTTATACATCGTGATTTGAGCGTGGAAGCGTTCGTACGCAACATTTCTGTGTGTATGCACCATTTATACATGAGGCCCCAGAAGAGATAACCAATTAGAGCTCCAGCTAATGCCATCCTACTGACCTTATTTCCACCAAGGACCCACCTCTTCCTGCACACCACCTATAAAAGACCCAACCACTTCACCTTCCAGTCAGTCTCACTCGGACTCAGTCTCATTGATTACTTTGATTTTGTCTAATATTCTAGTGCTTACTACAGTATATGGGGTGGACCCCCAAACTTTTTTCTCTTTGTTTTGTCTCTTATTACAGTGTTATAGTCAGCAGAATCGTGCTCAGAATGTCGGAAGAGTAGGACCAGCACTCCATTTTGACTAATCTGGCAGCAGCGCTACAGTTCGTACAGGTGCAGGTGGCTGAATCCGAGGCAGAGATCGAGACGTGGCTTGCCTTAGAAAAGGATCAAGCCAGGATGCCATCACAGGTGCTCATTCCACTTACAGACCAGGATGACATTGAATCCTTCTTCCTGATCTTTAAAATGAGGTAACATCCTGGCGCCCTTCCTGAAGGGCAAGGAATAGCTGGCCTATTACGACCTCTTGGAGGAAGACACCACCGATTGCGACACGCTCAGAGCAGAGGTTCTCAAACGGTTCGATGTATCCACAGACCAGCAGGTGAGGTAATGGCATGAGTGGCACTTTGACCTGGAGCGGTCAACCTGCACACAGGCCTTTGAAATCTGGGGCAAAACCGGCACCCAGAAAATTGTCGAGCAGTTGGCCTGTAATATGCTTATAAATGGCCTTCCAGAATCCCTCATTGAGATCATCATGCGGCATCCCAATTCAAGAGATCTGAACGGCCCACCCCCCAAGCCCGACAGGTTTGCTGCAATCCTGACCCGGGTGAAAGACCTAAAGAGAAGAGTCTGGCACTTCCCCACTGTTTCAAGTGTGGGGAGCCCGGACACATCGTGATGGCCTGCCCCTTCTCGGCGAACTGATGGATTGTGGCTGGCCCCGGGGAGAAAGGTATCGTGCCCTTGTCAACCCTTTGTCTCTTCTCCACACAGGAGTGGCTATAATAAATAGATACAAAGTCTCTGCTTTGTACAATTCTGGGAGTAACATTTCCACTGTTGCTCACTGACTCGTGTTGTCGTGACAATGGTTCGATGAAAAGACCAGTATAATCTGTATTCATGGGGAGATGAGGAAATATGGCACGGCCTCCTGTGTAGTTAGTGTTGGGGATAATCCCCGAAGCCTCATGATGGCAGTTATGCCTGATCTGCGTACCCCGTGAACTAGGTCATGACTGGTCAAAAAGTATATGCGGCAACCAGACTACCACTCCAGCTATACAGTAGAACCTAACCATGGATGGTGACAACATGTCCCAGATTGTCTTCATGCTGTGTTCACTACCAGCAACTAGAGTTGATGTGGCTGTGCAGTGTGATGTGGTGCACAATCCTGCGCCGTCATTCCCATCATCAGATGGTGTCGTGGCATGGCATCCCAAAACCACGCCCCTCAAGGGTAGCCCCAATTCACTTAATGCTTTACATTTTCAATTCAGGTAAATGTTGGGCTCCTTTAAATGGGAGCAATGGAATAATGATTCCCTAAGGAATGCTATTAATGCAGTTGTATCCATAAATGGCAAACACACGCAGCATCCCATGCCTCAGGGACCACACTTTGTAATTAACAACAATCTCCTATATTGGGTTGCTGAACATGAGGGGGGCATGCGATCCCTGCTCCTAGTCACATGGACCTTCCGGTGGGAGGTTTTTGAACCAGCGCACACACACCTCCTAGGTGCCCATGTGGGAAACGAAAATTCATTAGAACACATTAAGCACCATTTCTATTGGCCCAGGATCAATGAGGAGGTCTGTTGCTTTTGTACCTCATGCCCTGAGTGTCAAATGTGACAGATTCCCAAGGAGGGACCGAGCTCCTCTAGTTACCCTACCTTTAATTGACATCCCCTTTGAGTGTATTGGGGTAGACCTCGTAGGACCCGTTGAACCCTTGCGGCAAGGACATAAATATATCTTAGTCCTTTTCAATTATGCCACCCGATTCCCAGAGGCTGTTCCCATTGCATTCACCTAATTCTAAGACTATTGCACGGGAACTTGTAGAGGTCTTTGCGCAAGTTGGCATCCCCAAAAAAGTCCTAACAGACAAGGGGACATCATTTATTTTGGAAATGTTCAAGGAGGTGGCCAAGTTACTGAGAATAAAGCATCTAAAGACCTCGGTGTACCATCCCCAGATCAACGGTTTGGTTGAGAGATTCAATCAGAATCAAAAAAAGATGTGCAAGGTGCTCAGTGAGGATGGAAGGAACTGGGACCAGTTACCTTCCCTCATATTCTTTGCCTACCAGGAGGAGCCACAAGCCTCCACAGGGTTCTTCCAATTTGAATTATTGTATGGACATCAGCCTTGAGGGATATTAGATATACTAAAAGAAAGCTCGGAGGAAGTGGCCCTCCCATCTACAAATACACTGGAGTATATCATGCAGTTTTGAGATAGATTGGAGAAAATTAGGTGGATCCCCAAACCCTTTTCTCTCTGTTTTGTCTCTCATTACACTGTTTATATTCATTTCCAAATCATATGTGTATATTAAAATTAGCAGTGGCCCTAGCACTGACCCCTGTGAGACACCACTTATGACCTCACCCAGTTCTGATAAGGTTCCTAACACCATAACACTCTGCTTCCTGTGTTTTTGCCAGTTTTGCACCCATCTACACACTACTCCCTGAACTCCCACTTCTTTTAGTGTGATGCCCAATATTTCATATGCCACCTTATCAAGGTCTTTCTGAATGTCAACATAAATAATATCATATGCAGCACTCTGATCATATCCTTTTGTTGGCTTCTCATAGAATTCCAGCATATTAGTGAAACATGACCTCCCATGTTAACTGTTCATTAGTACTCCTGTTCTAGACATGTGTTGCTCAGTCTTTTTCTTAGTAATTCCTTTAATTTACCTGTGATGCAAGTTAAGCTTACTCTCCTATAGTTACTTGGATCTTCCCGATCCCCCTTTTTATATAAAAGGGTGATATTTATTATGTTCCAGTCCTTAGAAGTTTCCCCCATGCACAGTGTCTTCCTTAAAATATGTGTCAAGGGTTTATATATTGTGATATATGGCCGGCAGTTTATCCTGGCCAATACCCCCAAGCCGACAGGTGGAGCCCTTCCTGCAACGTGGAGATGCCCCGAATTCCAGCAGGGCATCATGGACCTTGGAGTTTTAATTCACAGTCCTGCTGGATACCATGGGGGCCGACAGGGGACGCTGCAGGGAGGCTCAGAGACTTATATTTTCCGTATAACCCGGAAGTACTTCCCAGTCACAGGGACAGAGGAAATGACGTACTTCCGGGTTGAAGAAAAGAAGAAGATTTCATCTGATCCGGAAGTGAAGGACAGAAGCATTTCCGGGTCAGAGACTATAAAAGGACTGTGGGAAACCCCAGCAGATTGAGCCGAGTTGGGAGGAAGGGTGACTGAGCTGCTGGGAGTGGAGGATTGTGATATTGTATTGATTTATTGATTGTTTATGAGTATTGTGGAGTGGAGGGTGCTTTGTGTACATTATTATTATAATAAATAATACTTCTGGACTTTTACCTGGTGTCTGACGAGTGGTCTGAGGGTTCAAGGGGACGACAGCACCCCCTATCTGTCACAATATGTACTCACTAACCTTCTTAAGTACTCAACGTTAAATATTACCTGATCCTGGTGATTTGTTAGATTTCATCCTATTTATTCTAAGAAGTACTTCTCCCTCTAGAATTTCCAAATCACTCCATACCTCAGAAGTGTCAGAAGTGATACTTTCAACGCCCAGTTACTCATACTATCAAACATATTAGTTTTAACCTTTTCACATTGATCCAACAAAGTTCATTTGACCCAGAGAAATCAGTTAATTCTAAACACTCTTTGCAATGCACACTTACTGTAGTAATCTAAAGAGACATTTACAGGTATGCTAAGAAGCAATCAAACCTCTATGAACCCTACAGAAAACTGTTTGTGCCTCTGACATCAAATTCTGTTGTATCTGAAAAACCTCAACAAAACTAAATAAGATGGATATACCTTAATTGCTTTTTTGCTTTATTAATGGAAACATAGTTCAGATAGGATGAATATAACAGTGATTCTTTTGCACTGCACCATCAAATTTATATGTCTTGCCCCAAAAAGGGTGTTTATTTTTGTCCTGCCTGTCAAATAACATCATGGTGGCATATTCCTCAGAATTTGAATCCCAAACATGCAGGAATATGGTCTCTGAGTGTCCCTTAAAGAGCAAGTGAAATGTCTGAATTAGGTTTAGCTGTTTAGGTATATTTCCACTGAACTTAGAAACCTGATAAATTCCATCCTAATAAAGATTGCAAGGATTAACAAAATCAGGTCCATCCATCTATCATAAACAACAGCAAAGAAAAAAACTATTAACAAAAAATGCATTTTTGTTGACGGAACTAAAATAATTAACAAACTAAAGATGAAAAACGTCAACTATACAAAACTACTACAGTAGCTGAAAAGACTAAAATGATAAATTATAGCAAATATTTTTAGTTTTCGTCATGGCCAGACGTAGGCTAGCCTTGGTTATTAGCCCAAGGGTTGTAGTCGCCCTGCAATTACTCAAAATATATGAATAAATATTTGTTCTTTGTTTATGAAAGAAATATTCCTGCCACTAGAAATGCTGATTGTGTCCTCTTTATCTTCTTTAGCATTATCCATCCATTATCCAACCCGCTATATCCTAACTACAGGGTCGCAGGGGTCTGCTGGAGCCAGTCCCAGCAAGGCAGGAAAAAAACCCCGGGCAGGGCACGCACACCCAGACACTAGGGCCAATTTAGAATCGCCAATGCACCTAACCTGCATGTCTTTGGACTGTGGGAGGAAACAGGAGTACCCGGAGGAAACCCACGCAGACATGGGGAGAACATGCAAACTCCACGCAGGGAGGACCTGGGAATCGAACCCGGGTCTCATAACTGCGAGGTGGCAGCACTACCCACTGTGCCACCCTCTTTATAATTATACCTATGATTATTCATTCACCACTAGTCAGATGCACACTATCATCCTGAGTTTACTTGTCCTTATTGAACAGCAGCTAGGAAAAACATTTCTGGCAGTAGACCGAGCTGAATATGGGCTGTTGGAGCGTAAAGTGCTTGAAAAAGAAAGGGATCCATCAGGTTATAATAGTGACATTCATTCATTTTCCACCACTTTTCTGAGACCAGGGTAAACAGTCTTAACAGTGAGGGCCATACGTGTCTATCCCCAACCACACTTGCCGACTCATACCGTGGAATCCCAGGGTGTACCTTTGGCCATCTGGGAGATATTACCATCCTAGTGAACCCTAGGTCTTTCATATGGTCTCTTTCCCAACTGGTTATGAATGGAAAATCTCCGCAGGAACGTGTTTAGGAGGCATTCATATAAGATGCCTGAACCACCTCAATTGGCTCCTCTCAATGTGGTGAGTCAGTGGTTGTACTCTTGGATTCTCTGGGGATGTCTGTGCTTCTCACCCTCTCTAAGGAGAGCCCAGCCATCCTGTGGTGAAAGCCCATTTCAGCCATTTCAACAAAATAGTGATGGTTATTCAAAAATAAACATTGATAACATAATATATTCTAGTTCTAGTTATGGTGAAGCATTCAAAGATAATGGTTTTGCTCAACTGGTAAACTATAATGTCACTACTGAATGTGCATGGTATCATAAGAGTGATGGGCAACTTTTGAAGCTGCAGTTCAGTGGATCTCCAGGGTTCAAGACACATGTATCAGATACCTGCCTGTTGACAAGTGTGTTAAATGTAACTGTTACTGAGCCCAACACAGCAACTAACCAAATTACAGAGTACAGCTGTGATGTGATGTTAGTTATTGTGAACTGCTGGCTTTCTTTACACTTCTTGCATATCAAGACGTAATTCAGAAGTCTGAATCTGAATTGTGCTGATCAACAAAACCTTCACGTGAAACACCTCATGGACAGTGGATCACCAGTGAAAGACATTTCTGCTCACTTCTCAGGTTTTTGTATTTTATTGACAACAACTTACCTGTCACTTCACAGTGTAGTGAGAAATATCTTTTGAAAATATAATAGCACTTCATACCTGAACAGAATGTTGATATGGACAAATCACTTATTGTATTCTTTGGAAAGGACATCCTAATGGAAAAATTTGTACCTCAACTTGTAGAGGTAAAGTTTATTGGTAGTTTGACAAAAGTGTCTAGATACTGCAAACTGGTGAAAAACTGAACCTGCTGGTGTGTTTTATGTTAATTTTATTTTTAAATGTATTTGTACTTACTTTTTCTTATTTTTACACTCAAAGCTTAAAATATCTGATACTGTAAATATACCGTATATACTCGTGTACAATTCGGGTCTTGAAACCTGAAAAATTGATCATAAACTCAAAATGCCCATTCAGAAATGCTACACTTACATTTTTTTTTATATCTTCTTGCCTCCTCCAATCTCGCACCAGTTTCTCAGACGCATCAAATTTTGTCGCAGCAGCGCAGTTACCAATTTCTTTCGCCACTTTTTAACGACTTTTAATTTAATATTTAATATTTTCTTCTAATTGAAGACTCTATCATAGATAAGGGGATGCTGTTACGATAAAGATGTATGAGGGTGTGAGATATAAAAAACACAAAACGGTGGAAATGTTGCTTCGGAATAGTTCGGGTATTACCATGTGGTCACGTAGGCACAATACATAGATAAAAAGGCTGTGTGCGTCGTGGTTCCTCTCTCAGGTGGATGTTAGCATATCATAATCTCTTGGACCAATAGAGTGAGTTTTCCGCATTCGACTTATACGACCGACATTATAAAATACTGGAAAATATACAGTAAAATCAAGCCCTGACTTATCCGCGGGAGATCTTAAATGCGAGTATATACAGTAATTAAATGCCAGAATAACATTTTTTAACTGTTTTCCCTCTCTCTCTTTCACTTTCCCTCAAAACAAACAGTCGAAGGATCTCATTGTTCTTAACATGCTGTATGACTTATCATACTGTCTCTGCTGAGGGATCACTAGCTGTTCTTATGTTGTATAATTTTAATGTATGATACTTCAATCTCTCTGTCTTTCTCTCCCTCCCTCTCTCTTTTTATACTTTCTTTGACATTTCTTGTAATCTTGAGTACCATTTCTCTACACCAATTGCATGCTTTCACCCTTCTGGGTATCTCAATACAGCTAGGTGAGGCCTTAACAATTATTCAAGCTTTGCACCCCTGCCATACTATATCTGTCAGACCTTTGTGAGCCTATAAGTGATGCATTTCTGACTGAGACAATATCTGAGATCAACAATTGCGAGCAGAAAACAACAAACTCCTGTATGGTAGTTTTTTGAATACAACATTGTCTTGAACCAGCATTTGTTGTGTGGTGTACTGATTAAGGATAAAAACCCCACAAATCTTAAAATTCATCTACAAAGTCATCACAGATTGGACAATTCCTGGGCAAAGAAAAAGAAAAGGTTGAAAAGCACCAACAGAGGTCACATGCAATTGCAAGTCCACATAATGCAAGACGGCAGATGTTAACATCATGTTCGTAAAAGTCAGCAGTTTGTGGAACAAATTCAAAAAATGCAAATAAATCAATTTGTTCATTGAAACTGTCTACTTGGCATGCTCCAATACCGTAGCACCTTTTTGACTCTGGTTCATCGATAGTCATGACCAGGATAGACTAGTGCAATGAGGACACCCAACAACAACAGTTTATCCTCTAATTAAATTCTAATTTCCTCTGTTTTCTTTTCCAATTTTCCAAGGTGGCATTTTGTAGCATTATCATCTGATCAAAGTACCTGTGGTGGTGGAATGAATCTGGACACTCCAACTGTCGATGGGACACACTGTATTGAGTTTTCTAGGGTGAACCTTGAAAACAATAGTGTGTGTTTTTGGGGCAGTTTAACTATAAAAAAGTTAAACATTGGCTGTTTGTGAAGCAGGAATATTCTTATCATTCTGATCCCTGATCAGCGTTGAGAAAAAACAGCATAACTCCAGTATTTTCCTCCATAAAGAGGCTCGTCCTTTCAGCAGATGGGCTCATCCTTCCTGAATTAGTACACCCTTTAATGAAAGGAATACCATAATCACCATGCGGCTTTCGGTCAATGATGAGGTGAAAAAATGGGACATACATAGCCTGCAGTTAATGCTTTTTAATAACTCGGCCTTTGAGAAGAATCTGTCATATGAGGGACAAGAGGGAACGAGTGAGGCAGGCACAATGAGTGGGGGTGTGATGGAGCAGGGCAAGGAAGCAGGTATCTGTTTTAAATAATGAAAGAAAAAAAGTGCTTTGTAATCGAGGACCCCCAACCAAGACGGCTTAGAAAATAAAATGCGACTGACAGGCCTATGCTTCTTGTTTAAAATATGTACAATAATGGCAACAATGGTGAAGCAGTAATGAAGCAAAAAAGTGATGCTAAACTCGGGTGACCACATTGTGCCTGCCCATAAATCCCAACCGTTCTATTCAAACCGATGTACAGTATATATCTGACCTATACATATATATTTATACCCAAACGGATATAACTCAACCAATATGTATGTTCATATTCTTCGTAATTTCCATATGTTCGTATGTTCATTCGTTCATATGTATTTGAATGGATGTACTTGATCTGTGAGCACACTTTTCTGTAGGCAGGGAGATGTCCCATTATCTGTCGGTTCACTAAATGAGCTTCGGACAATTAGTTGCTGCAGGTTTGGTAATTGTCTGTATGCCAGGAGGGGAGGTTATGGGAATACATCTCTCAGCATGTCATCATTATTTAGTATTGGCTGAAGTAATTGTTGTCTTTTTATATTTCAGGAGGTTGTCTCTGGGTATAGCAATAGCTCCTCTCATTTGAGCGTCTGTTGTTTTGGGAGTACAGTATATCCTTGTCTAATGAAATCTCCTCTAAGCTCCTGCAGTTGTTTATCCTGGTCTGTTGAGTCTGAGCAAATATGACTGTAACTTATCGCTAGGCTGAAAATGATGGAGCACTTGGGGCGGAAACTATCACTTCTCAGGTATGTCTGTATATATGTTGGTTTGTGAAAAATAAAGGTCAGAAGGGTGTTATCGTTCAGGTGATTGGTGGTGTCAAGGAAGCTGACTTCTGTTTTTGAGTAATTAAGCTTCAGCTTTATGTTGGGGTGGAAAGAATTACATTCATTATGAAAATGGAGGAGGCCCTTCTCACTGTAAGTCCACATTATGAAGATATCATCTGTGTATCATTGATACAAAATTGGTTTTAAGATTGACATTGACATAAAATCCTCTAATTTTTACATAAAAAGGTTCGTGTAGTGAGGTGTGAACTGACATCCCAATGCAGTCCCAATTTGTTGCAAGCAGAAGTCCTGTCCAAATGAGAATAAATTGTATGTTAGAGTGAATTTTATCATTTGTGTAACTGATTCTGTGGGTAAATTCCATTTTAGGTACTTTTCACATGCCAATATGCCATCATCATGGTGGATGTTTGTGTAAAGTGCCTCAACATCTATTGTGGCCAGTAGGGTTCCCGCAGGTAAGGGGCCTAAAGCAGACAGGCTTTTTTAGGAAGTCAGTGGTGTCTTGGATATAGCTGGTTGT